>NC_068364.1:9121609-9309109 GCF_020536995.1 Dreissena polymorpha
AATGTGTGCTGATAGAGCTCATGAACACGTTTTAATAGTTGTTTACTTCTTTTTCTACATAGCTTGTAACAATATTCCAGTATTTTGACCGATTGTAATATTAGGGTAATCGTTTACGCCTGAACGCCCGTTATAAATCAAAGCTCCGAACGCGAAAGCCACATGGCTTATCAGGCGTTATAATAAAATGCATTTTCAAGCATTTCTACGTGAACGATCGGTCTGAAAATTGGCATGCACAAGAAAATAGGTTTATTAGTATCGAGAAGTGCTTATTTTTCGCGATGTAACAGTAAACGTTGTCTTATAGGTTACAATACACTAAATGATCGCTTCATGTAGGGCTGTACTCTCTAAAAAAATATCATAGTTGACAGGAAGGCATGTTTTACACTTTTTACCATTATTCAGGTGTTTTCTTGCGGAGAAATGGTAGGGCATGAATAAGGTGGTTAACTACTGAATCCCTGAAATATGATGACACGTGGTAAGACTCGATAGTAAACCATTGCACTAGAAAGGTTCATTCCACTAAGAAACGGCCGAAAAAAAAAGGTTGCAAAAACAGTCGATTTTGATTTGTGTCAAGTTCTTTCTGGCATTGTACATGACATATCTTTTTATTGCATAAATCGATTCCGCTTAGAATGGCCTTTAAGAAAAGGTATGGTTATGGGGGTCTCTATGTGCAAAATGTTGCAATTTATTTTCGCTCAAAGTTGTCGCTTTTACATTGAATTATATAGGGAAACTATTTGGTGTATTATGACCTAAACGCAAAACCAGGCCTATCACAAAGAAGCTGTATTACAGAAAATCATCATTTTTTTAGTGAGATATGACGCGTTTGGCAAATTTCACGGAATAAATGCGTTTGTTTCACGAATTTAAGGAGCATCGTGAGTTTTTAAGAAAAAAATACGTTTTCAGACGGAAAATAAGGAAAAAAATGTACAAAAAACTCGTCTTGAGCATCTCAAATCGCAACAATGTGTGCTGATAGAGCTCATGAACACGTTTTAATAGTTGTTTACTTCTTTTTTCTACATAGCTTGTAACAATATTCCAGTATTTTGACCGATTGTAATTATTTAGGGTAATCGTTTTACGCCTGAACGCCCGTTATAAATCAAAGCTCCGAACGCGAAAGCCACATGGCTTATCAGGCGTTATAATAAAATGCATTTTCAAGCATTCTACGTGAAAGATCGGTCTGAAAATTGGCATGCACATAGAAAATAGGTTTATTAGTATCGAGAAGTGCTTATTTTTCGCGATGTTAACAGTAAACGTTGTCTAAACGCAAAACCAGGCCTAGTCACAAAGAAGCTGTATTTACAGAAAATCATCATTTTTTTAGTGAGATATGACGCGTTTTGGCAAATTTCACGGAATAAATGCGTTTGTTTCACGAATTTAAGGAGCATCGTGAGTTTTTAAGAAAAAATACGTTTTCAGAGGAAAATAAGGAAAAAAATGTACAAAAACTCGTCTTGAGCATCTCAAATCGCAACAATGTGTGCTGATAGAGCTCATGAACACGTTTTAATAGTTGTTTACTTCTTTTTTCTACATAGCTTGTAACAATATTCCAGTATTTTGACCGATTGTAATTATTTAGGGTAATCGTTTTACGCCTGAACGCCCGTTATAAATCAAAGCTCCGAACGCGAAAGCCACATGGCTTATCAGGCGTTATAATAAATGCATTTTCAAGCATTTCTACGTGAACGATCGGTCTGAAAATTGGCATGCACATAGAAAATAGGTTTATTAGTATCGAGAAGTGCTTATTTTTCGCGATGTTAACAGTAAACGTTGTCTTATAGGTTACAATACACTAAATGATCGCTTCATGTAGGGCTGTACTCTCTAAAAAAATATCATAGTTGACAGGAAGGCATGTTTTACACTTTTTACCATTATTCAGGTGTTTTCTTGCGGAGATAATGGTAGGGCATGAATAGGTGTTCACTACTGAATCCCTGAAATATGATACACTTGAAGACTATAGTAAACCATTGCACTAGAAAAGGTTACATTCCACTAAGAAACGGCCGAAAAAAAAAGTTGCAAAAACAGTCGATTTTGATTTGTGTCAAGTTCTTTCTTGCATTGTACATGACATATCTTTTTTATTGCATAAATCGATTCCGCTTAGAATGGCCTTTAAGAAAAGGTATGGTTATGGGGGTCTCTATGTGCAAAATGTTGCATTTATTTTCGCTCAAAGTTGTCGCTTTTACATTGAATTATATAGGGAAACTATTTGGTGTATTATGACCTAAACGCAAAACCAGGCCTAGTCACAAAGAAGCTGTATTTACAGAAAATCATCATTTTTTTTAGTGAGATATGACGCGTTTTGGCAAATTTCACGGAATAAATGCGTTTGTTTCACGAATTTAAGGAGCATCGTGAGTTTTTAAGAAAAAAATACGTTTTCAGAGGAAAATAAGGAAAAAAATGTACAAAAACTCGTCTTGAGCATCTCAAATCGCAACAATGTGTGCTGATAGAGCTCATGAACACGTTTTAATAGTTGTTTACTTCTTTTTCTACATAGCTTGTAACAATATTCCAGTATTTTGACCGATTGTAATTATTTAGGGTAATCGTTTTACGCCTGAACGCCCGTTATAAATCAAAGCTCCGAACGCGAAAGCCACATGGCTTATCAGGCGTTATAATAAAATGCATTTTCAAGCATTTCTACGTGAACGATCGGTCTGAAAATTGGCATGCACATAGAAAATAGGTTTATTAGTATCGAGAAGTGCTTATTTTTCGCGATGTTAACAGTAAACGTTGTCTTATAGGTTACAATACACTAAATGATCGCTTCATGTAGGGCTGTACTCTCTAAAAAAATATCATAGTTGACAGGAAGGCATGTTTTACACTTTTTACCATTATTCAGGTGTTTTCTTGCGGAGATAATGGTAGGGCATGAATAGGTGTTCACTACTGAATCCCTGAAATATGATACACTTGAAGACTATAGTAAACCATTGCACTAGAAAAGGTTACATTCCACTAAGAAACGGCCGAAAAAAAAAGTTGCAAAAACAGTCGATTTTGATTTGTGTCAAGTTCTTTCTTGCATTGTACATGACATATCTTTTTTATTGCATAAATCGATTCCGCTTAGAATGGCCTTTAAGAAAAGGTATGGTTATGGGGGTCTCTATGTGCAAAATGTTGCATTTATTTTCGCTCAAAGTTGTCGCTTTTACATTGAATTATATAGGGAAACTATTTGGTGTATTATGACCTAAACGCAAAACCAGGCCTAGTCACAAAGAAGCTGTATTTACAGAAAATCATCATTTTTTTAGTGAGATATGACGCGTTTTGGCAAATTTCACGGAATAAATGCGTTTGTTTCACGAATTTAAGGAGCATCGTGAGTTTTTAAGAAAAAAATACGTTTTCAGAGGAAAATAAGGAAAAAAATGTACAAAAACTCGTCTTGAGCATCTCAAATCGCAACAATGTGTGCTGATAGAGCTCATGAACACGTTTTAATAGTTGTTTACTTCTTTTTCTACATAGCTTGTAACAATATTCCAGTATTTTGACCGATTGTAATTATTTAGGGTAATCGTTTTACGCCTGAACGCCCGTTATAAATCAAAGCTCCGAACGCGAAAGCCACATGGCTTATCAGGCGTTATAATAAAATGCATTTTCAAGCATTTCTACGTGAAAGATCGGTCTGAAAATTGGCATGCACATAGAAAATAGGTTTATTAGTATCGAGAAGTGCTTATTTTTCGCGATGTTAACAGTAAACGTTGTCTTATACGCAAAACCAGGCCTAGTCACAAAGAAGCTGTATTTACAGAAAATCATCATTTTTTTAGTGAGATATGACGCGTTTTGGCAAATTTCACGGAATAAATGCGTTTGTTTCACGAATTTAAGGAGCATCGTGAGTTTTTAAGAAAAAAATACGTTTTCAGAGGAAAATAAGGAAAAAAATGTACAAAAACTCGTCTTGAGCATCTCAAATCGCAACAATGTGTGCTGATAGAGCTCATGAACACGTTTTAATAGTTGTTTACTTCTTTTTCTACATAGCTTGTAACAATATTCCAGTATTTTGACCGATTGTAATTATTTAGGGTAATCGTTTTACGCCTGAACGCCCGTTATAAATCAAAGCTCCGAACGCGAAAGCCACATGGCTTATCAGGCGTTATAATAAAATGCATTTTCAAGCATTTCTACGTGAAAGATCGGTCTGAAAGTTGGCATGCACATAGAAAATAGGTTTATTAGTATCGAGAAGTGCTTATTTTTCGCGATGTTAACAGTAAACGTTGTCTTATACGCAAAACCAGGCCTAGTCACAAAGAAGCTGTATTTACAGAAAATCATCATTTTTTTAGTGAGATATGACGCGTTTTGGCAAATTTCACGGAATAAATGCGTTTGTTTCACGAATTTAAGGAGCATCGTGAGTTTTTAAGAAAAAAATACGTTTTCAGAGGAAAATAAGGAAAAAAATGTACAAAAACTCGTCTTGAGCATCTCAAATCGCAACAATGTGTGCTGATAGAGCTCATGAACACGTTTTAATAGTTGTTTACTTCTTTTTCTACATAGCTTGTAACAATATTCCAGTATTTTGACCGATTGTAATTATTTAGGGTAATCGTTTTACGCCTGAACGCCCGTTATAAATCAAAGCTCCGAACGCGAAAGCCACATGGCTTATCAGGCGTTATAATAAAATGCATTTTCAAGCATTTCTACGTGAAAGATCGGTCTGAAAGTTGGCATGCACATAGAAAATAGGTTTATTAGTATCGAGAAGTGCTTATTTTTCGCGATGTTAACAGTAAACGTTGTCTTATAGGTTACAATACACTAAATGATCGCTTCATGTAGGGCTGTACTCTCTAAAAAAATATCATAGTTGACAGGAAGGCATGTTTTACACTTTTTACCATTATTCAGGTGTTTTCTTGCGGAGATAATGGTAGGGCATGAATAGGTGTTCACTACTGAATCCCTGAAATATGATACACTTGAAGACTATAGTAAACCACTGCACTAGAAAAGGTTACATTCCACTAAGAAACGGCCGAAAAAAAAATTGCAAAAACAGTCGATTTTGATTTGTGTCAAGTTCTTTCTTGCATTGTACATGACATATCTTTTTTATTGCATAAATCGATTCCGCTTAGAATGGCCTTTAAGAAAAGGTATGGCTTATGGGGGTCTCTATGTGCAAAATGTTGCATTTATTTTCGCTCAAAGTTGTCGCTTTTACATTGAATTATATAGGGAAACTATTTGGTGTATTATGACCTAAACGCAAAACCAGGCCTAGTCACAAAGAAGCTGTATTTACAGAAAATCATCATTTTTTTAGTGAGATATGACGCGTTTTGGCAAATTTCACGGAATAAATGCGTTTGTTTCACGAATTTAAGGAGCATCGTGAGTTTTTAAGAAAAAAATACGTTTTCAGAGGAAAATAAGGAAAAAAATGTACAAAAACTCGTCTTGAGCATCTCAAATCGCAACAATGTGTGCTGATAGAGCTCATGAACACGTTTTAATAGTTGTTTACTTCTTTTTCTACATAGCTTGTAACAATATTCCAGTATTTTGACCGATTGTAATTATTTAGGGTAATCGTTTTACGCCTGAACGCCCGTTATAAATCAAAGCTCCGAACGCGAAAGCCACATGGCTTATCAGGCGTTATAATAAAATGCATTTTCAAGCATTTCTACGTGAAAGATCGGTCTGAAAATTGGCATGCACATAGAAAATAGGTTTATTAGTATCGAGAAGTGCTTATTTTTCGCGATGTTAACAGTAAACGTTGTCTTATACGCAAAACCAGGCCTAGTCACAAAGAAGCTGTATTTACAGAAAATCATCATTTTTTTAGTGAGATATGACGCGTTTTGGCAAATTTCACGGAATAAATGCGTTTGTTTCACGAATTTAAGGAGCATCGTGAGTTTTTAAGAAAAAAATACGTTTTCAGAGGAAAATAAGGAAAAAAATGTACAAAAACTCGTCTTGAGCATCTCAAATCGCAACAATGTGTGCTGATAGAGCTCATGAACACGTTTTAATAGTTGTTTACTTCTTTTTCTACATAGCTTGTAACAATATTCCAGTATTTTGACCGATTGTAATTATTTAGGGTAATCGTTTTACGCCTGAACGCCCGTTATAAATCAAAGCTCCGAACGCGAAAGCCACATGGCTTATCAGGCGTTATAATAAAATGCATTTTCAAGCATTTCTACGTGAAAGATCGGTCTGAAAATTGGCATGCACATAGAAAATAGGTTTATTAGTATCGAGAAGTGCTTATTTTTCGCGATGTTAACAGTAAACGTTGTCTTATACGCAAAACCAGGCCTAGTCACAAAGAAGCTGTATTTACAGAAAATCATCATTTTTTTAGTGAGATATGACGCGTTTTGGCAAATTTCACGGAATAAATGCGTTTGTTTCACGAATTTAAGGAGCATCGTGAGTTTTTAAGAAAAAAATACGTTTTCAGAGGAAAATAAGGAAAAAAATGTACAAAAACTCGTCTTGAGCATCTCAAATCGCAACAATGTGTGCTGATAGAGCTCATGAACACGTTTTAATAGTTGTTTACTTCTTTTTCTACATAGCTTGTAACAATATTCCAGTATTTTGACCGATTGTAATTATTTAGGGTAATCGTTTTACGCCTGAACGCCCGTTATAAATCAAAGCTCCGAACGCGAAAGCCACATGGCTTATCAGGCGTTATAATAAAATGCATTTTCAAGCATTTCTACGTGAAAGATCGGTCTGAAAATTGGCATGCACATAGAAAATAGGTTTATTAGTATCGAGAAGTGCTTATTTTTCGCGATGTTAACAGTAAACGTTGTCTTATAGGTTACAATACACTAAATGATCGCTTCATGTAGGGCTGTACTCTCTAAAAAAATATCATAGTTGACAGGAAGGCATGTTTTACACTTTTTACCATTATTCAGGTGTTTTCTTGCGGAGATAATGGTAGGGCATGAATAGGTGTTCACTACTGAATCCCTGAAATATGATACACTTGAAGACTATAGTAAACCATTGCACTAGAAAAGGTTACATTCCACTAAGAAACGGCCGAAAAAAAAAGTTGCAAAAACAGTCGATTTTGATTTGTGTCAAGTTCTTTCTTGCATTGTACATGACATATCTTTTTTATTGCATAAATCGATTCCGCTTAGAATGGCCTTTAAGAAAAGGTATGGTTATGGGGGTCTCTATGTGCAAAATGTTGCATTTATTTTCGCTCAAAGTTGTCGCTTTTACATTGAATTATATAGGGAAACTATTTGGTGTATTATGACCTAAACGCAAAACCAGGCCTAGTCACAAAGAAGCTGTATTTACAGAAAATCATCATTTTTTTAGTGAGATATGACGCGTTTTGGCAAATTTCACGGAATAAATGCGTTTGTTTCACGAATTTAAGGAGCATCGTGAGTTTTTAAGAAAAAAATACGTTTTCAGAGGAAAATAAGGAAAAAAATGTACAAAAACTCGTCTTGAGCATCTCAAATCGCAACAATGTGTGCTGATAGAGCTCATGAACACGTTTTAATAGTTGTTTACTTCTTTTTCTACATAGCTTGTAACAATATTCCAGTATTTTGACCGATTGTAATTATTTAGGGTAATCGTTTTACGCCTGAACGCCCGTTATAAATCAAAGCTCCGAACGCGAAAGCCACATGGCTTATCAGGCGTTATAATAAAATGCATTTTCAAGCATTTCTACGTGAAAGATCGGTCTGAAAATTGGCATGCACATAGAAAATAGGTTTATTAGTATCGAGAAGTGCTTATTTTTCGCGATGTTAACAGTAAACGTTGTCTTATAGGTTACAATACACTAAATGATCGCTTCATGTAGGGCTGTACTCTCTAAAAAAATATCATAGTTGACAGGAAGGCATGTTTTACACTTTTTACCATTATTCAGGTGTTTTCTTGCGGAGATAATGGTAGGGCATGAATAGGTGTTCACTACTGAATCCCTGAAATATGATACACTTGAAGACTATAGTAAACCATTGCACTAGAAAAGGTTACATTCCACTAAGAAACGGCCGAAAAAAAAAGTTGCAAAAACAGTCGATTTTGATTTGTGTCAAGTTCTTTCTTGCATTGTACATGACATATCTTTTTTATTGCATAAATCGATTCCGCTTAGAATGGCCTTTAAGAAAAGGTATGGTTATGGGGGTCTCTATGTGCAAAATGTTGCATTTATTTTCGCTCAAAGTTGTCGCTTTTACATTGAATTATATAGGGAAACTATTTGGTGTATTATGACCTAAACGCAAAACCAGGCCTAGTCACAAAGAAGCTGTATTTACAGAAAATCATCATTTTTTTAGTGAGATATGACGCGTTTTGGCAAATTTCACGGAATAAATGCGTTTGTTTCACGAATTTAAGGAGCATCGTGAGTTTTTAAGAAAAAAATACGTTTTCAGAGGAAAATAAGGAAAAAAATGTACAAAAACTCGTCTTGAGCATCTCAAATCGCAACAATGTGTGCTGATAGAGCTCATGAACACGTTTTAATAGTTGTTTACTTCTTTTTCTACATAGCTTGTAACAATATTCCGGTATTTTGACCGATTGTAATTATTTAGGGTAATCGTTTTACGCCTGAACGCCCGTTATAAATCAAAGCTCCGAACGCGAAAGCCACATGGCTTATCAGGCGTTATAATAAAATGCATTTTCAAGCATTTCTACGTGAAAGATCGGTCTGAAAATTGGCATGCACATAGAAAATAGGTTTATTAGTATCGAGAAGTGCTTATTTTTCGCGATGTTAACAGTAAACGTTGTCTTATACGCAAAACCAGGCCTAGTCACAAAGAAGCTGTATTTACAGAAAATCATCATTTTTTTAGTGAGATATGACGCGTTTTGGCAAATTTCACGGAATAAATGCGTTTGTTTCACGAATTTAAGGAGCATCGTGAGTTTTTAAGAAAAAAATACGTTTTCAGAGGAAAATAAGGAAAAAAATGTACAAAAACTCGTCTTGAGCATCTCAAATCGCAACAATGTGTGCTGATAGAGCTCATGAACACGTTTTAATAGTTGTTTACTTCTTTTTCTACATAGCTTGTAACAATATTCCAGTATTTTGACCGATTGTAATTATTTAGGGTAATCGTTTTACGCCTGAACGCCCGTTATAAATCAAAGCTCCGAACGCGAAAGCCACATGGCTTATCAGGCGTTATAATAAAATGCATTTTCAAGCATTTCTACGTGAAAGATCGGTCTGAAAATTGGCATGCACATAGAAAATAGGTTTATTAGTATCGAGAAGTGCTTATTTTTCGCGATGTTAACAGTAAACGTTGTCTTATAGGTTACAATACACTAAATGATCGCTTCATGTAGGGCTGTACTCTCTAAAAAAATATCATAGTTGACAGGAAGGCATGTTTTACACTTTTTACCATTATTCAGGTGTTTTCTTGCGGAGATAATGGTAGGGCATGAATAGGTGTTCACTACTGAATCCCTGAAATATGATACACTTGAAGACTATAGTAAACCATTGCACTAGAAAAGGTTACATTCCACTAAGAAACGGCCGAAAAAAAAAGTTGCAAAAACAGTCGATTTTGATTTGTGTCAAGTTCTTTCTTGCATTGTACATGACATATCTTTTTTATTGCATAAATCGATTCCGCTTAGAATGGCCTTTAAGAAAAGGTATGGTTATGGGGGTCTCTATGTGCAAAATGTTGCATTTATTTTCGCTCAAAGTTGTCGCTTTTACATTGAATTATATAGGGAAACTATTTGGTGTATTATGACCTAAACGCAAAACCAGGCCTAGTCACAAAGAAGCTGTATTTACAGAAAATCATCATTTTTTTAGTGAGATATGACGCGTTTTGGCAAATTTCACGGAATAAATTGCGTTTGTTTCACGAATTTAAGGAGCATCGTGAGTTTTTAAGAAAAAAATACGTTTTCAGAGGAAAATAAGGAAAAAAATGTACAAAAACTCGTCTTGAGCATCTCAAATCGCAACAATGTGTGCTGATAGAGCTCATGAACACGTTTTAATAGTTGTTTACTTCTTTTTCTACATAGCTTGTAACAATATTCCAGTATTTTGACCGATTGTAATTATTTAGGGTAATCGTTTTACGCCTGAACGCCCGTTATAAATCAAAGCTCCGAACGCGAAAGCCACATGGCTTATCAGGCGTTATAATAAAATGCATTTTCAAGCATTTCTACGTGAAAGATCGGTCTGAAAATTGGCATGCACATAGAAAATAGGTTTATTAGTATCGAGAAGTGCTTATTTTTCGCGATGTTAACAGTAAACGTTGTCTTATAGGTTACAATACACTAAATGATCGCTTCATGTAGGGCTGTACTCTCTAAAAAAATATCATAGTTGACAGGAAGGCATGTTTTACACTTTTTACCATTATTCAGGTGTTTTCTTGCGGAGATAATGGTAGGGCATGAATAGGTGTTCACTACTGAATCCCTGAAATATGATACACTTGAAGACTATAGTAAACCATTGCACTAGAAAAGGTTACATTCCACTAAGAAACGGCCGAAAAAAAAAGTTGCAAAAACAGTCGATTTTGATTTGTGTCAAGTTCTTTCTTGCATTGTACATGACATATCTTTTTTATTGCATAAATCGATTCCGCTTAGAATGGCCTTTAAGAAAAGGTATGGTTATGGGGGTCTCTATGTGCAAAATGTTGCATTTATTTTCGCTCAAAGTTGTCGCTTTTACATTGAATTATATAGGGAAACTATTTGGTGTATTATGACCTAAACGCAAAACCAGGCCTAGTCACAAAGAAGCTGTATTTACAGAAAATCATCATTTTTTTAGTGAGATATGACGCGTTTTGGCAAATTTCACGGAATAAATGCGTTTGTTTCACGAATTTAAGGAGCATCGTGAGTTTTTAAGAAAAAAATACGTTTTCAGAGGAAAATAAGGAAAAAAATGTACAAAAACTCGTCTTGAGCATCTCAAATCGCAACAATGTGTGCTGATAGAGCTCATGAACACGTTTTAATAGTTGTTTACTTCTTTTTCTACATAGCTTGTAACAATATTCCAGTATTTTGACCGATTGTAATTATTTAGGGTAATCGTTTTACGCCTGAACGCCCGTTATAAATCAAAGCTCCGAACGCGAAAGCCACATGGCTTATCAGGCGTTATAATAAAATGCATTTTCAAGCATTTCTACGTGAAAGATCGGTCTGAAAATTGGCATGCACATAGAAAATAGGTTTATTAGTATCGAGAAGTGCTTATTTTTCGCGATGTTAACAGTAAACGTTGTCTAAACGCAAAACCAGGCCTAGTCACAAAGAAGCTGTATTTACAGAAAATCATCATTTTTTTAGTGAGATATGACGCGTTTTGGCAAATTTCACGGAATAAATGCGTTTGTTTCACGAATTTAAGGAGCATCGTGAGTTTTTAAGAAAAAAATACGTTTTCAGAGGAAAATAAGGAAAAAAATGTACAAAAACTCGTCTTGAGCATCTCAAATCGCAACAATGTGTGCTGATAGAGCTCATGAACACGTTTTAATAGTTGTTTACTTCTTTTTCTACATAGCTTGTAACAATATTCCAGTATTTTGACCGATTGTAATTATTTAGGGTAATCGTTTTACGCCTGAACGCCCGTTATAAATCAAAGCTCCGAACGCGAAAGCCACATGGCTTATCAGGCGTTATAATAAAATGCATTTTCAAGCATTTCTACGTGAAAGATCGGTCTGAAAATTGGCATGCACATAGAAAATAGGTTTATTAGTATCGAGAAGTGCTTATTTTTCGCGATGTTAACAGTAAACGTTGTCTTATAGGTTACATTACACTAAATGATCGCTTCATGTAGGGCTGTACTCTCTAAAAAAATATCATAGTTGACAGGAAGGCATGTTTTACACTTTTTACCATTATTCAGGTGTTTTCTTGCGGAGATAATGGTAGGGCATGAATAGGTGTTCACTACTGAATCCCTGAAATATGATACACTTGAAGACTATAGTAAACCATTGCACTAGAAAAGGTTACATTCCACTAAGAAACGGCCGAAAAAAAAAGTTGCAAAAACAGTCGATTTTGATTTGTGTCAAGTTCTTTCTTGCATTGTACATGACATATCTTTTTTATTGCATAAATCGATTCCGCTTAGAATGGCCTTTAAGAAAAGGTATGGTTATGGGGGTCTCTATGTGCAAAATGTTGCATTTATTTTCGCTCAAAGTTGTCGCTTTTACATTGAATTATATAGGGAAACTATTTGGTGTATTATGACCTAAACGCAAAACCAGGCCTAGTCACAAAGAAGCTGTATTTACAGAAAATCATCATTTTTTTAGTGAGATATGACGCGTTTTGGCAAATTTCACGGAATAAATGCGTTTGTTTCACGAATTTAAGGAGCATCGTGAGTTTTTAAGAAAAAAATACGTTTTCAGAGGAAAATAAGGAAAAAAATGTACAAAAACTCGTCTTGAGCATCTCAAATCGCAACAATGTGTGCTGATAGAGCTCATGAACACGTTTTAATAGTTGTTTACTTCTTTTTCTACATAGCTTGTAACAATATTCCAGTATTTTGACCGATTGTAATTATTTAGGGTAATCGTTTTACGCCTGAACGCCCGTTATAAATCAAAGCTCCGAACGCGAAAGCCACATGGCTTATCAGGCGTTATAATAAAATGCATTTTCAAGCATTTCTACGTGAAAGATCGGTCTGAAAATTGGCATGCACATAGAAAATAGGTTTATTAGTATCGAGAAGTGCTTATTTTTCGCGATGTTAACAGTAAACGTTGTCTTATAGGTTACAATACACTAAATGATCGCTTCATGTAGGGCTGTACTCTCTAAAAAAATATCATAGTTGACAGGAAGGCATGTTTTACACTTTTTACCATTATTCAGGTGTTTTCTTGCGGAGATAATGGTAGGGCATGAATAGGTGTTCACTACTGAATCCCTGAAATATGATACACTTGAAGACTATAGTAAACCATTGCACTAGAAAAGGTTACATTCCACTAAGAAACGGCCGAAAAAAAAAGTTGCAAAAACAGTCGATTTTGATTTGTGTCAAGTTCTTTCTTGCATTGTACATGACATATCTTTTTTATTGCATAAATCGATTCCGCTTAGAATGGCCTTTAAGAAAAGGTATGGTTATGGGGGTCTCTATGTGCAAAATGTTGCATTTATTTTCGCTCAAAGTTGTCGCTTTTACATTGAATTATATAGGGAAACTATTTGGTGTATTATGACCTAAACGCAAAACCAGGCCTAGTCACAAAGAAGCTGTATTTACAGAAAATCATCATTTTTTTAGTGAGATATGACGCGTTTTGGCAAATTTCACGGAATAAATGCGTTTGTTTCACGAATTTAAGGAGCATCGTGAGTTTTTAAGAAAAAAATACGTTTTCAGAGGAAAATAAGGAAAAAAATGTACAAAAACTCGTCTTGAGCATCTCAAATCGCAACAATGTGTGCTGATAGAGCTCATGAACACGTTTTAATAGTTGTTTACTTCTTTTTCTACATAGCTTGTAACAATATTCCAGTATTTTGACCGATTGTAATTATTTAGGGTAATCGTTTTACGCCTGAACGCCCGTTATAAATCAAAGCTCCGAACGCGAAAGCCACATGGCTTATCAGGCGTTATAATAAAATGCATTTTCAAGCATTTCTACGTGAACGATCGGTCTGAAAATTGGCATGCACATAGAAAATAGGTTTATTAGTATCGAGAAGTGCTTATTTTTCGCGATGTTAACAGTAAACGTTGTCTTATAGGTTACAATACACTAAATGATCGCTTCATGTAGGGCTGTACTCTCTAAAAAAATATCATAGTTGACAGGAAGGCATGTTTTACACTTTTTACCATTATTCAGGTGTTTTCTTGCGGAGATAATGGTAGGGCATGAATAGGTGTTCACTACTGAATCCCTGAAATATGATACACTTGAAGACTATAGTAAACCATTGCACTAGAAAAGGTTACATTCCACTAAGAAACGGCCGAAAAAAAAAGTTGCAAAAACAGTCGATTTTGATTTGTGTCAAGTTCTTTCTTGCATTGTACATGACATATCTTTTTTATTGCATAAATCGATTCCGCTTAGAATGGCCTTTAAGAAAAGGTATGGTTATGGGGGTCTCTATGTGCAAAATGTTGCATTTATTTTCGCTCAAAGTTGTCGCTTTTACATTGAATTATATAGGGAAACTATTTGGTGTATTATGACCTAAACGCAAAACCAGGCCTAGTCACAAAGAAGCTGTATTTACAGAAAATCATCATTTTTTTAGTGAGATATGACGCGTTTTGGCAAATTTCACGGAATAAATGCGTTTGTTTCACGAATTTAAGGAGCATCGTGAGTTTTTAAGAAAAAAATACGTTTTCAGAGGAAAATAAGGAAAAAAATGTACAAAAACTCGTCTTGAGCATCTCAAATCGCAACAATGTGTGCTGATAGAGCTCATGAACACGTTTTAATAGTTGTTTACTTCTTTTTCTACATAGCTTGTAACAATATTCCAGTATTTTGACCGATTGTAATTATTTAGGGTAATCGTTTTACGCCTGAACGCCCGTTATAAATCAAAGCTCCGAACGCGAAAGCCACATGGCTTATCAGGCGTTATAATAAAATGCATTTTCAAGCATTTCTACGTGAAAGATCGGTCTGAAAATTGGCATGCACATAGAAAATAGGTTTATTAGTATCGAGAAGTGCTTATTTTTCGCGATGTTAACAGTAAACGTTGTCTAAACGCAAAACCAGGCCTAGTCACAAAGAAGCTGTATTTACAGAAAATCATCATTTTTTTAGTGAGATATGACGCGTTTTGGCAAATTTCACGGAATAAATGCGTTTGTTTCACGAATTTAAGGAGCATCGTGAGTTTTTAAGAAAAAAATACGTTTTTCAGAGGAAAATAAGGAAAAAAAATGTACAAAAACTCGTCTTGAGCATCTCAAATCGCAACAATGTGTGCTGATAGAGCTCATGAACACGTTTTAATAGTTGTTTACTTCTTTTTCTACATAGCTTGTAACAATATTCCAGTATTTTGACCGATTGTAATTATTTAGGGTAATCGTTTTACGCCTGAACGCCCGTTATAAATCAAAGCTCCGAACGCGAAAGCCACATGGCTTATCAGGCGTTATAATAAAATGCATTTTCAAGCATTTCTACGTGAAAGATCGGTCTGAAAATTGGCATGCACATAGAAAATAGGTTTATTAGTATCGAGAAGTGCTTATTTTTCGCGATGTTAACAGTAAACGTTGTCTAAACGCAAAACCAGGCCTAGTCACAAAGAAGCTGTATTTACAGAAAATCATCATTTTTTTAGTGAGATATGACGCGTTTTGGCAAATTTCACGGAATAAATGCGTTTGTTTCACGAATTTAAGGAGCATCGTGAGTTTTTAAGAAAAAAATACGTTTTCAGAGGAAAATAAGGAAAAAAATGTACAAAAACTCGTCTTGAGCATCTCAAATCGCAACAATGTGTGCTGATAGAGCTCATGAACACGTTTTAATAGTTGTTTACTTCTTTTTCTACATAGCTTGTAACAATATTCCAGTATTTTGACCGATTGTAATTATTTAGGGTAATCGTTTTTACGCCTGAACGCCCGTTATAAATCAAAGCTCCGAACGCGAAAGCCACATGGCTTATCAGGCGTTATAATAAAATGCATTTTCAAGCATTTCTACGTGAAAGATCGGTCTGAAAATTGGCATGCACATAGAAAATAGGTTTATTAGTATCGAGAAGTGCTTATTTTTCGCGATGTTAACAGTAAACGTTGTCTTATAGGTTACATTACACTAAATGATCGCTTCATGTAGGGCTGTACTCTCTAAAAAAATATCATAGTTGACAGGAAGGCATGTTTTACACTTTTTACCATTATTCAGGTGTTTTCTTGCGGAGATAATGGTAGGGCATGAATAGGTGTTCACTACTGAATCCCTGAAATATGATACACTTGAAGACTATAGTAAACCATTGCACTAGAAAAGGTTACATTCCACTAAGAAACGGCCGAAAAAAAAAGTTGCAAAAACAGTCGATTTTGATTTGTGTCAAGTTCTTTCTTGCATTGTACATGACATATCTTTTTTATTGCATAAATCGATTCCGCTTAGAATGGCCTTTAAGAAAAGGTATGGTTATGGGGGTCTCTATGTGCAAAATGTTGCATTTATTTTCGCTCAAAGTTGTCGCTTTTACATTGAATTATATAGGGAAACTATTTGGTGTATTATGACCTAAACGCAAAACCAGGCCTAGTCACAAAGAAGCTGTATTTACAGAAAATCATCATTTTTTTAGTGAGATATGACGCGTTTTGGCAAATTTCACGGAATAAATGCGTTTATTTCACGAATTTAAGGAGCATCGTGAGTTTTTAAGAAAAAAATACGTTTTCAGAGGAAAATAAGGAAAAAAATGTACAAAAACTCGTCTTGAGCATCTCAAATCGCAACAATGTGTGCTGATAGAGCTCATGAACACGTTTTAATAGTTGTTTACTTCTTTTTCTACATAGCTTGTAACAATATTCCAGTATTTTGACCGATTGTAATTATTTAGGGTAATCGTTTTACGCCTGAACGCCCGTTATAAATCAAAGCTCCGAACGCGAAAGCCACATGGCTTATCAGGCGTTATAATAAAATGCATTTTCAAGCATTTCTACGTGAAAGATCGGTCTGAAAATTGGCATGCACATAGAAAATAGGTTTATTAGTATCGAGAAGTGCTTATTTTTCGCGATGTTAACAGTAAACGTTGTCTAAACGCAAAACCAGGCCTAGTCACAAAGAAGCTGTATTTACAGAAAATCATCATTTTTTTAGTGAGATATGACGCGTTTTGGCAAATTTCACGGAATAAATGCGTTTGTTTCACGAATTTAAGGAGCATCGTGAGTTTTTAAGAAAAAAAATACGTTTTCAGAGGAAAATAAGGAAAAAAATGTACAAAAACTCGTCTTGAGCATCTCAAATCGCAACAATGTGTGCTGATAGAGCTCATGAACACGTTTTAATAGTTGTTTACTTCTTTTTCTACATAGCTTGTAACAATATTCCAGTATTTTGACCGATTGTAATTATTTAGGGTAATCGTTTTACGCCTGAACGCCCGTTATAAATCAAAGCTCCGAACGCGAAAGCCACATGGCTTATCAGGCGTTATAATAAAATGCATTTTCAAGCATTTCTACGTGAAAGATCGGTCTGAAAATTGGCATGCACATAGAAAATAGGTTTATTAGTATCGAGAAGTGCTTATTTTTCGCGATGTTAACAGTAAACGTTGTCTTATAGGTTACATTACACTAAATGATCGCTTCATGTAGGGCTGTACTCTCTAAAAAAATATCATAGTTTACAGGAAGGCATGTTTTACACTTTTTACCATTATTCAGGTGTTTTCTTGCGGAGATAATGGTAGGGCATGAATAGGTGTTCACTACTGAATCCCTGAAATATGATACACTTGAAGACTATAGTAAACCATTGCACTAGAAAAGGTTACATTCCACTAAGAAACGGCCGAAAAAAAAAGTTGCAAAAACAGTCGATTTTGATTTGTGTCAAGTTCTTTCTTGCATTGTACATGACATATCTTTTTTATTGCATAAATCGATTCCGCTTAGAATGGCCTTTAAGAAAAGGTATGGTTATGGGGGTCTCTATGTGCAAAATGTTGCATTTATTTTCGCTCAAAGTTGTCGCTTTTACATTGAATTATATAGGGAAACTATTTGGTGTATTATGACCTCTGAACGCATCGGACAGTGGACGGTCTCGGGTCGTTTCGCCCTTAATCCCGTTCGCCCTCTGTCACCCCGGGTCGTTTCGCCCAGGGTCGTTTCGTCCTTACAAGTGGGTTGTTTCGCCCTTATTTAATTATTATGTAATATTAGGCTTTTGTAAATGATTCTTTCTCTCCTAATAGTATTTGTTTAACATATATGGAAAATTAAGATTTTTAATACAAATTTTATTATTAATTGCAATTTTAATTTAGTACTTGTTTATGATATATGGGAAATTAAGATTATTTAATTATTACAAATTTGATGTTTGCTCAATTATCCGTTTGATTTTAATTGCAATTAATTAACGGAAACGTTATGATTCATTGTGTCACAAACGTAAAGTATTACGATTAATTAGTTTGGCAGAGGTATGATGCATTGATTTGCCAGTTAAAATAATTTCGGGACCAATTTAACAATTATCAAACACACTTAGATCGGAAGACGTGTGATCAGATGATTGACTAATTACTAGCACAGAAACATCAAAAGGAGACATTATAAAGGCGTGATATTGTTTTTATAAACTTTAAGCCAGTTTGCATCTTTTGATCTCAAGATATTCGCCGAAAGTGTATATAAAAAGCAACTTGGCCATGGCAGCGTCATTCGTGAATTTATATTTCGACACGTTCTTATGGCAGACGAATTGTGTATTTCGTGTGATCGGATAGTCACCTCGCCAACATGCCATCACATGTGATTTATGTGACAGATGGCAACATCGGACATGTGATACAGGTACGAGATGCTTATCTATTTTATTTATATTTCGTGTCGGCGCTATTTGTCTGCATGTTGTCGTTGTTATAAAATACGCTGTTTGTCATAAAATTGTATATGTAATACAATTTCCATAGTTTAATAATTAATAATCCTGTCCATTCTTCGATTTGCGGTATTAACAAATATTATTTCTACCATATTTCAACTTCAATTAGCTTTAAGCGCTGACACTCTTTGACGTATAAAAGATGTAAATAATTAAATAAGTCGGTGATGTAAACAGCCCATTTTATTTTCTGAAAGATATTTGGTTACTGTAATTTTCCTTTACATCTTTATGTTTATTTGTTTATTGATTCTATCTTCTCTTTATTATTAGTTCATGTATTAAAGATTGTAACATCTTCATGAATTAAATGTATTATGTGACTTTAAAATGGAAAATATGCTTACAAAATGCGTAGTGCATATGGAAACCGGGTCTTAACGCAATTCGTAAAACTGTTATTATTTTGATATATACTACATACTTTTCTTTTAATATTTATTTCAATATTTACACACATTAACAAAGCTTTACAATAAGTACACAATAGGATATACATCTATATATATTTTTTTAAGATAGAAGTTCACGCACTTGCGTTAAGACCCGGATTTTCAAAGCAATACTCATTTTGTTAACACATTTTCCATTTGGAAGTTCAAATCATGCTTGAAATTTATGAAGTTGTAGAAATATTTAATACATGAACAAATAGTAAATAGAAAATATAATCAATAAACAAAGAAATAATGCATGCACATATTTATTAATAACTATTAATTATTAAAAAGTTAATAATTTGTCATAAAACAATTAACGAAGATCCCGTTACGTATGGAAAACTTATTGCGCACACAATTATAGGAAATATCGTTAACCGCGCATATATGTTTATTATACCTACATGTATTTGGTTGTACGAAAAATGATTAATTTTACAATAATTCTCAATCATACAATTTTTACAAAAATCAAATGTTTATTTATTTAATACTTTAATAAAATTTACCAACATTTTTAAAATTTGTTGAGTTACGGTTATACATTAATTATTTAAATATTAAATTGTAAAGCATTAACAAATTAAAAAATTTATTTATTTAAGTATTCCATACTACAGCCTTATCTCTATACAACCCCTATCAGTAATAGCCTTATCTACTCCTCGATCATCAGTACCCTCATCAGCTCTGAATGACTGACAGATTATCTGTTTATTGTAATTTTAGTGGTGAGAAATACGGTATTGTTACTGATTAGGAGACAGCTGTTTTCAATATCTTTCATAGCTCATTTAAAGTAAAAAATATAAGCTTGTACAAAATTTATAACAATTAAATAGAAATTAGAATACAAATAATAAAAAAAAACATGAACGCGGAGATAGAGCTCTACATAGACTTTCAAAATGCGTAGTGCATATGGAAAACCGGGTCTTATCAGTGTATATCAGGGTCTTCTGTTTAGCCAAGGAGTATCACCTTATTTCAGGTTGGCACCACAAGCTGAATACTACCGTTAGATATGGTGGCTGCTCCATCTACGTTCTTGTACCAACCTTGATGACTGAGGCAGAGATCGTCGCTATCACAGTAGCTGCCGACGACCTGGATCGTGATGTCGCAACCAAATGCACCAAGTTGGAGGAAAAGATACAATCCCTGTGGGACAAATACACGGGGAATGGAGTAACCACAACACATTTCTTAAAGTCCGTGTCCAGATTGTACGGGCCGTCCGACAACATGACGGCAGACTTAGTTGTCGGATTGTCTGGGGAGTGAAGTGGATAGTGTTATCAAACAGACGATGAAATAAGCAAAACTATAAAAAAAACTGTTGTAAAATACAAAGTTTATATCAACTGATTGTGTGTGTATTCTACCACATTGTGTTCAATGTAATTTTGATGTGATTTGCTAAGTTGTTTTATGTTAGGTAAAATAAGATGTATGTCAAATTAGTGTGTATGTGTGCTTCGACACTGGATTGAATGTTTTGTTCATTAATAAATATAAAATGAAATCTGTATTTCGATGTGATTTTCTCAGTTGTTTTATGTTAGATAAAATAAAATGTATGTCAAATTATTGTGTATGTGTGCTTCGACATTGTATTGAATGTTTTGTTTATACATGTGTATTCTTATTATTCATATTAGAGCTATCAATATATATGCAATATAAATAACTTTGTACTTTGTTTTATTTCAAAAGACAAAATAAACAGTAATTAAGATAATATAATACTGTATTAAACAATATCCCATTCAGCTTCTGACAAGCCTAAGATAAATCCTTTAATATCGCTATACGTATAAAAATAAGGGCGAAACGACCCAGGAATAAGGGCGAAACGACCCAGGGCGAAACGACTCGGGGGGCGAAACGACTCGGGGGGCGAACGGGATTTAGGGCGAAACGACCCGGATTCACAGTGGACTACACCACACTGTCTCCGCCGTTAGTCCGAGGAGTCCCGATTGTAAAATCCAAACACTCACAAAGCAATGCTCACTGATGTGTGAACACTATTCATTGGATCCGATGTCCGGTCAGAGGCGAAAGGTCGCCAATCAGAACACAAGACTGTCGCATTTTTAGGCACGATGTTCAAAATGGCTGGCAGTATAAAAACATTCGTCGTCCCGGTCGGATCGCATACAAAAATGGAGGATAAAATTGATGTAGTCATATTGTCATGGTTTTAGTTTTTTTTGTTTAAATAGCGCACGGGATTATTTGTAGTTTATGCACATGTAAACTCTAAAGACGAGTATTGATATTAATAATTTGATGCCGAAAGCGAAAGTTAAAAAGTCACATTTTGATTCAATCTTTTATCAAACTTCGAAATACTTCGTCGATAAAAACTTAGCAATGTCAGCATTCTGAATTCTGACAGATGACAACCAGGTCTGTGCCCATGCATTTTTGTGTAAATTATTGAATATGTATCGATATTAATATTTTAGAAATAAGACAACAGATTAGCGACAGTTCCTGTGACACTTGATTAGTAAAAGGGGCCTTTTCACAGATTTTGGCATGTTTTGAAGTTTGTCATTAAAGGCTTTATATTGATAAATGTAAACATTGGCTATAAAATGCTCCAGTAAAAAAATCAAGAATACAATTTTAAAAAGAAAAAAAAAGGTAACAGCAGGACTCAAACCACTGACCCCTTGACTTCTGGAGTAAAAATTCTGCGACTTAGACCAATCGACCATCCTTCCAAACACACCGCCTAATGTATTTTATACTTTATATAAGCAGTCCTCGTTGTTTCTGATAATATAACGGCAACAACAGGACTCTCCAAATTATTAATTCGTTTCGCGTTGCAATGCTTTATAATTTTCTGGTTTTTAAATAGTCAAAAGATGCATATAATGGCTATTTTAGAGCATGGTAAATGTTTAGTATTACTGTTTCCTCACAAATATCATAACTTAAACAAAAATTTGCGAATCTGAAACAACTTTTTTCATTTTTGTCAATTTACCCAAACGTGAAAAGGCCCCTTTAAGACAGTCAGTGATTTTTTTTGCTTTTATTAGTTGCAGCCTGTGCCATTTGTATTGGGAAAATTAGTGTGATAAACCATGAAATTGGGAAAAATCGCGCGATAAACTATGAAATTGGGAAAAATAAAGCATTATAAATATGATTAAAAGAAACAGATTTGTTTTAAGTGCATGTTCAGGGGGTTTTCTAGCTATTTTGGGAAAAGGAGTCTGGTCAAATAGGGATATTTTAATCGATTAAAGTGGCAATTTTGGGAATTATTTATCAACAAAAAGGACTAAATTTAAGTTATATATTTTGAAGGATGTCATAAGAGACTTCTTTCTTAAAAAAAAATATTTTTTTTTGTTGAAATTGGGCTTTTTTGGGGGGAAATTTTGGTCAGATTTTTGGGAAAAAATGTTGATTTTTTGTGATTGGGAAGCAGCCGAATTTCGGCTGTAATTTTGAGCAAAAAAAATCACTGACAGTGTTGAACCTCGTATGTCTCGTCCAGTCCAACGAAATGTAGATATGTGTAAGACAAAAAAGTGGATATATTTTCATGAATGCCACAGAAAGTCATTAAATCCAAAAGCAATACAATGTGGGCATGTTATATTTGAATGACACAGTCTGAAAATAAGTATTAATCAATAATGTACCAGTTTACTGTTATTACAGCAATGAACTTGTGTATTGTTATAGTAAGTAAATGTCAGTTTCATTACTTCAACATGACAACACAATTTAATGACAGCTCAATTTTGCATTGATCTTAATAAAGTTAAAATGATAGCAATTTATGTCACACTCAAGTTCCCAGTCTATGAAGATGTTTGGTCCACATGCTGATTCATTTATCTATTATTAACGCTTTATAAGTCATTTTCGGCTATGGTAGTACTTAAAAGTACCCCAGATACTACCAAGTACTTGGGGTGCGAAAAATATACTACAAATTACCCTTGAGTATGGCTGGTTATCTTAATAACATATTATACGTACCTGGGGTACATTGTAGTATACTTCAGACTACCCGGGCCTACAATTACCAATTGCAATTTGCACATTATAAGCAATAGTTAAATTTTGTAAGAACATCAGAAAAAAACACACAAAAAAACACCTAAACAAACCATTTAACACAAACTATAATTCAAGATAGGATCATTTATCAACTTTATTTCAAAACCAATGAAATAGTTAATTATACTCTACCACATCCCTTTTGCAAATGGCTATGGTTGTTTTCAGACTAGATCGCTTGTTCCTTTTGTTGGACACAGGCTCGACTCCTTTGATTCGCAAGTCTGCAGCGGAGCAGCTCGGAGATGTACAGAAGCTTCACCCATATGAGCTGGGAAATCTACTTTCAAAGGTTTTTTTCTAGGAAAGATCCTGGCAAAATTTCCTCCAATCACTATTTTAAGAAATCTTGTAAATGCGATTTGATTTACTGTAGTTACTGTAAGTTTTCGGACACTAACTTTTCTTGACTCTATATTTTCGGACATACAAGTTTTCGTCCATTAATAATGACTCCAATTTGTTGACAGTATATTTTACAGCGCCATTTTACCAAATTTCTGCCCTGTTTTTGCTTATTTGGGACCCTTTGATCATGGAGTTTTACAATGGATTATGGTAAAAAAACCTGACCTATGAATGCCCTGAGTGCAATTGACCATTACAATTGCATTATTGGGTGGATTACCATGTATAATGGTAATAAACAATGGTTTCACCCAACAGCATTTGAATTGATAACGTATTCAGGAAGCAGTAAGATTGTTTTTTATAATGTTTGTATACCATTTCAGGTAAGAGATTGCAAATAAGTGAAGTTGTATTTATTTTTAAAGTAGAGAAACGATAGAACATATTCTTAGAGTATTGCACATGTATTAAGTGGTTTTATTTCAATATAATAATTGACAAACAAAAATAACTAATATGACTCTAAATTTTCGGACACTCTTATTTTTTAAGTATTTTTCATATCTAAATTTTCGGACAATAATTTATTTTTTACTTTTAAGTGTCCGAAAACTAGTAATTACGGTATTAAATGAAACAGTAAGTGACAAATGGCAATGGATGTGATGTGATGGCTGCATTTAAAGGATTTTCAATTTTTCATGGAGAAATGATTCCTACACATGGTTTTTATCCATGTTGTGGTTATCTCCGCCGTCTGTCTGGTTGTCCATCTGTCCATCCGTCCGTCCTGGCCACTATCTCCTCCTACGCTATTAGCACTAGAACCTTGAAACTTACACACATGGTAGCTATGAGCATATGTGCGACCCTGCACTATTTCGAATTTTGATCTGACCCCTGGGTCAAAAGTTATGGGGGTTGGGGTGGGGCCGGGTCAGAGATTTTCACTCATTTTTATACGCCCGTTTTTAAAAACAGGACGTATTATAGTTTCACCCTTGGCGGCGGCGGGCGGCGTCCACAGCAGTGTCCGCTCTCTAATTCAAATAGTTTTCATCCGATCTTCACCAAACTTGGTCAGAAGTTGTGTCTAGACAATATCTAGGTCAAGTCCGAATATGGGTCATGCCGGGTCAAAAACTAGGTCACGGGTTCACTTAGTGCATTTCAAGGATTAAGCATGGTGTCCGCTCTCTAATTGAAGTAGTTTTCACCCGTTCTTCACCAAATTTGGTCAGAAGTTGTGTCTAGATGATATGTAGGTCAAGTCCAAATATGGGTCATGCCGTGTCAAAAACTAGATCACGAGGTCAGTTAATGCATTTCAAGCATTTAGCATGGTGTCCGCTCTCTAATTGAAGTAGTTTTCATCTCATCTTCACCTAATTTGGTCAGAAGTTGTGTCTAGATGATATGTAGGTCAAGTTTGAATATGGGTCATGCCGGGTCAAAAAAGAGGTCACGAGGTCACATAGTGCATTTCAAGCATTTAGCATGGTGTCCGCTCTCTAATTCAAATAGTTTTCATCCGATCTTTACCAAACTTGGTCAGAAGTTATGTCTAGAAAATATCTAGGTCAAGTTTTAATATGGGTCATGCCGGGTCAAAAACTAGGTCACGGGGTCACTTAGTGCATTTTAAGGATTTAGCATGGTGTCCGCTCTCTAATTGAAGTAGTTTTCACCCGTTCTTCACCAAATTTGGTCAGAAGTGATGTCTAGATGATATGTAGGTCAAGTTCAAATATGGGTCATGCCGTGTCAAAAACTAGGTCACGAGATAACTTAGTGCATTTCAAGCATTTAGCATGGTGTCTGCTCTCTAATTGAAGTAGTTTTCATCTCATCTTCACCAAATTAAGTCAGATGTTACATCTAAATGATATCTAGGTCAAGTTCAAATATGGGTCATTCCGGGTAAATAACTAGGTCTCGAGGTCACTTAGTGCATTTCAAGCATTGAGCATGGTGTCTAAAACCTTGTGACATTTTGGCACTCTTGTTTTAGGTTATTTTACATTAACTTCTTTATATCTACACCGATTTACTTCAAATTGATACTGAACCTCTCTTATGACAATACGGTCAATCTCAACTATGCATGGCCCCATTACCAACCCTGGGGCGCCCCGCCCACATAGACCACACCCAGCCAAAATTGCCTTTTACTATAATTTCTTCCTTTCTACACCGATTCACTTCTAATTGATACTGAAATTCTATAATGACAATATGACAATACGGTCAATCGCAATTATGCATGGCCCCATTACCAACCCTGGGGCGCCCCTGGGTCAAACATGCGGCGTGGGGATACGCGTCGGCCTCTGCAGCGCCATTTCAAGTTACCATTAGAAAAAATTTGAATTACTTTATATTTAGTAAAGCAGGCATTTTTATCAATTTCGTTCATGTGCTTTTAATAAAAGTGTTTCATTGAGTCATTGTATTTTATGAATACTCGCCTAACTGTTGGATGTATGACAGCATTGGCATGATACGTAATTTTATGTTTTACAACAGTTGCATGGGTTCCTGCTAAGTACCAACTGGGACACTCGTATTGCTGCTGCTCAAGCTGTCAATGCCATCGCCCGTAATGTGCCCCTGTGGGATCCAAGAGGGGCGCCAAAACAAGGTTAACATGCTGGTTGAAATAATAAAATTTGTGTTTGCAATTTTCTAGTAAAAGTTATTCTTGCATTCATAGATCCTTTATTATGACTTGCAAACAAAATTTGCATCAAGAAATATTGCATGCTGTAACAAATAGTGAGAGCTGTATCCGATATAATTTGATTTAAAATTTTTATTTAAGATGGTCAAGCTGGTATTGCCTTTTATCACATGCTATATCCTGTTTCCCATGTAATACAACCATTACATATTTGTTTATATTACACATTTTTAAGCGTTTTCATTGTCTTAGTTTTCGTTTATTGACCAATCGCATTTTGGTATTTTGCTGAAATGACGTTGCAACGTCAAATGACGTCACAAAATGTAAACAACATTCGGGATTTATCATTATGTTTGCGTAAATATTTATTTAATTTCCTCATTTAAAATCATGTGTTAAAAAAGATCTGACACTCATTGTCATATCATACCATATTTTATTAAACTCATCCAGGAAATTCGTAAGTAAGCTCGCCAAAGGCTCGCTTACTAACAAAATTCCTGAACTCATTTAATAAAATATGGTATGATATGACAACTCGTGCCAGATATATATATAGATAAAGTTGCAAGGTACCATATATGAAGTATAAATGCATTGAAATACAAGCTGTTTGTTTTAGAAAACTCATGTCAACCCTTAGGATTTCATTTATTTATAAGGATTGTAACTTTAAAGCAAACAAATATAGTACTAACGTCAAAACATTTATGGATATTCATGTGTTATCAACTAAAGATTTATCTCTCAATAGAGGACATCAAAGATGAGTATATGCTGAATGGAAAGCTCCTGCTGTCCACTTTTGATGTCCAGAAGGTTCTAGAGAACGGGACATCACTCCTGGGATCTGAGGGGGCCCAGTTTGCAGAGGACGAGAATCTCACAGGTACAATATTGTTGAGAAAAAACACAGTGCTCTTGATAAATAATACTCCGTATATTACAATATATTATAAATGTACATATATGTATTGCTTCAATGGTTAAAAATATGCTCATTCTGAATCAGTGAATAGCTACTAATTTCTCAATGCAGAGCATGGTTTGTACATATGCATATAACGGGAAAGTCTTTGCAAATTTTAATGGTGTTTTGTCAAAATCAAAGAATATTTCTATAAAAATTGTTGATGGCTTATGGTACCCTCATTGTTAGTTTAACAATTCACCAAGTAGTGAGAGCTATACTCCTATCCCAAATGTCTGAGTTGGTGTCTTCATAATGCTCTGTTTAACACGCTACATCTCTATATTACCGTTTCTTCTACTGTCTTTCAATTTAAACTGTGCATGTGTTTGAAGTAATTTTTTGAGGTCATGTTTTAGGGCGGTCACAGACCAAGTCCCAAAACTCAGATCAATGCCTCTTTTTACATGAAAATTTAGGTTAATGTTTGTCTTGAGGGGGTAAATTTGCTGTAATTTTATTTGGTTTTAGCTTATATATACACCATTTAAGAATATAAAATAATTCAAAGTAAATTAATTGGTAAAAAGTGAAAATGAACATTATTGGAATGTTGACAAATTTGATGTGATGTGCAGGTCTAGATGAACGAGAGCGGTTGGTCTACCATCGTCAGATGTTGAACCGTCGCCTAGGATTGGACATGGCAGGAAGTCTTAAGCTGGGACTTGACCAGGACCTCTATACTGATGATGACCTTCTGACAGGCATGGGCCAGGAACCAGACGCCATTCCTGGCACAGTCAGTGGATTTCTACTCGCATTCTTTAATAAACATTCTGTTTGGAGTTTGGAGAATGTTTAATTTACAGGGATGCGATATCTCCTCTTTTCAGCTGATGCCCCTTTTAAGTTTTGAGATTGATTCATAAAATGGTCTTAACTTAAATGGCTCTTTTAAATTATGAAGCTTTTGTTTGCCATACATAAGCTATATAATTTTTATGCCCCCGAAGGAGGGCATATAGTGATCGCATTGTCCGTCTGTCTGTTCGTCACACTTTGCGTTTAGGTTTTGAAAAATGCTCATAACTTCTATGTCGCTTCAGATGTAACCTTCATATTTGATATGCATGTATATATGGACAAGGCTGTTCCATACACAACACAAATTTTGATCCCTTTGACCTTGACCTTGTACTTAGGGTCCACGTTTAGGTTTCGAAATCTGCGTTTAGGTTTTGAAAAATGCTCATAACTTCTATCAAAGCATTTTTGGGGGCATATGTCATTCTATGGAGACAGCTATTGTTGTTTATGAAATTGTTGACAGACCCCGGTAGGGTGGCATATAGCAGTTCCAATGTCTGTCCATCAGCAAGTCTGATGTTGGGTATGTGAATCTACCTACATGTGCAAAGAGTGAGTTGCGTTCAGGTCCATTGATTTTGGCCAAGTTATGGGCGTTTAAATTTTCTCTATAATAACCATTTTCCGGGGGTTTATTACGCAGTGCTTTCAGATATTTAGCTGATTTTTGGTATGTGAGTCTACATACATGACTTACAGATGAAGTGTTAGTTTCGTTCAGGTCCATTGTTTTTTGGCAAAGTTATCGTCCTTGGACGTGGACATGTTCTTTATAATAACTGTTTTCCGGAGATTTGTTATGAAATGCTTTCAGATATTGACCTCATATTTGAGTCTACCTTTATGACTTAGAGATGAAGTGTGAGTTTCATTTTGGTTTATTAATTTTTGGCGAAGTTATAGGCCTTGGACTTCTAAATTTACTGATTCCGGAGGTTTTTGACGAAAGACTTTAAGATATTCAGCTGATTTTTGGTGAGTCTAGCTACATTACTTACAGATAAAGTGTGAGTTTCGTTCCAGTCCATAATGTTTTGGCGAAGTTATGGGCCTTGGACTTATTTTGTTTTTCTTAAATAGCTGCTGTGTGGCTTCAAAGTGCAATTCGGGGCATTGTGTTTCACAAACCAGTAATGAGATTTCATGTTGCCAACTTACATTCAACTTAAAAGTCAGCTAAATCTCTGTGACTGTTTCTAGAAACAGATTTCTGAGCTCATTAGCCAGCAGTTGAGCTCCGGTCTGAGTGCTCGGGAGAGGAACCAGGCCAAGAGGAAGGCTCGACTGATGATGAAGCAGACATCTCGGGAGTCACCTGTGTTAGTCAGATGAATTTAACTCTTTCAGTGCTGGAACCGAATTTTGAAGGCCTTTGCAAACAGTTTGGATCCAGATGAGACGCCACATAACCTGGTGTCTCATCTGGATCCAAACTGTTTGCTATTCTGATAGTATTCTTTGAAAGAAATTGAAGAAAATGCTAATTTTAGAAATTCAGCAGACGACATTTTAGCAGACCCAGCATGCAAAGGGTTAATGCCATATCAACCTTATAGATAACACGAATATATAGTAAACTTTTGATGGCTTGAAGTAAAATACAGTAAGAAAACAGTTAGCTGTCAACATTTCAAACTAAACAGTTTGAGAATATTAAAATGAGATTAAGTTCACGATTGAGAAAGTTAATAGCTTTGGGACCTGCAGAGCTCCAGATAAGGTTTTGTGAAATTCATAAATTACTACCAGATTTTCAAAAAGAATTCTTAACTCTGAAATTTTATTCTTAACGTTACTACTAAGTTTTGGAAAATAATTCTTATTTTTTCTAAATGACCTAAAAATAAATAATAATGGTTATTTTCATGCAAAAAAAAAAAATCAAAATAAACATACTAGCAACTTTATTTATGCGAGTTCAAAAGTGTCTTCAGTATGATACAATTTTATTTTTCCAATACCTTCATATGGCCAAACTGTGTTTAGATTGCATGCCTTAGATGAATTTTTACATATTTCACATTTAAAACGGGTCTCCCCTTCAATCTTTTCAACGATTAGCCACGGGACTTGTCCCTTCCACTCGTTCAATGTTTTTTTTGTGTTTAAGTTTGGACCCGTCGTGTTGCGTTTTTGTTTAGCTTTTCTGACTGTGCCGGCAACTGAACATACAACATCGTATAAGATCTTTTCTATAATGTCTTTCTAAACATTGACCTTCGGCCCACTTTGCATACAATATGTTAAAAGCGTGTTTTTGGACGCTTTGCAGTTTTTCAGGACGCTCTCTGGGCGCCGCCATTGTTTTTGACAGATAGACTGTATACGCCGCTTTTATTGGAAAAAATGCGCTTTGTTAAACAAACCCGATAACCATTGTATATAAGCACCGCAAAGATCTTTAATACCCGAAAAGAACTCAATAAAAATCGATACGAACCGATGTAAAAATAATATTCGTAACTTGATTTTGTTATTCATAATGGTACGACAAGATTTTAAAATAAATACGTAACGGACTTGAAAATAATTCGTAATTAAGAAAATACGACCCTTATCTGGAGCTCTGGACCTGAATTTACTGAATTTATTTGTTTTGTATCCTACGTAAAAATGACTAATGTAAATGTTTCCCTTTCAGACCTGACACAGATGTTGAACCTCCACACAAGAAACTCAAGACTGAGAATGGAGCCGTAGAGTTGCCAGCATCTACAGAGCCGCTAGAGCAGGTGAGACAGCTGTTTTCTATGCTTATAAACTTGTCTTGCAGGAATGTTGGTCATTATATCGGCTCTGTTAACAGGTTATATACATGTAGTGGAGGGGGACTTGCAATCTGACTTACTGTTTCAATGATATTATTTAAGTGATTATGTACATGTAGTGTACAAGGTCTGTCAATTTGGCTGATCATACTTGACTGGTTATGTTCATGTTTTGTAGTAGGCCTGATAGTTTGACAGGTTCTGTACATGTATTGCAGGAGGACTGGCAACATGACTGGTTCTGTACAAGTTTTGTAGGATGCATGATAGTTTGACAGGTTCTGTACATTTATTGCTGAAGGACTGGCAATATGACTGGTTTTTAACATATTTTTAGAAGGACTGGTCCTTTGACTGGTTCTGTACCTATATTATAGGAGTACAGGCCATTTGACTGGTTCTGTACCTATATAACAGGAGGACTGGCCATTTGACTGGTTCTGTACCTAAATAACAGGAGTACCAGGGGTTTTTCTGCACTGTCTGCGCCTCCGGACAACGGAGGCATTCCCAAAGCAAACGGACCCGTTCCCAATCAAATTTTGATTACATATTTCCCAATTCCAAAAAAAAAATTATTTCAAAATCGTAAAAAGTAAACATAATTTATATCGAAAGAGTGACTTCCCTTCCTTTGCGATGTAATTAAGCCTTAAGCGACTCAGATTTTAGCAGATGTATTTGCAGGATGCATCTGCCAACATTGACAGCGATAAGGTTCGAACTGTTCCGCATTATTATAAGTATTTAGAGCCGCACAATACACATTCTATTCCAAATCTATAGACGCTTATTTTCAAGCATGGCTTCCAATAATGATAAGTACTACAGCAAAAAACCAAGAAAAAGAGATGCAAAAGGATGTTCGATGATAACGTTGATGTCCGCGAAAATCGCTGAATCTTCTACTCCCTCTAGTAACCCCGAAGCAGTGCAAGCGAGTGAAATACCCATGGCTGTTCCATTGTCCAACTCGGTCGATAATTCTTCTTCGGAGCCTAGTAAGAAAGTTGTTGTTCAGTCTCCAAGTTCAAGTTCATCAAATGCAAAAGACAGAAAGCAAAGAAAAATCATGCTGTGACTTGTGTGACTTACTTACCTGTTACCAGTGTTTGTTTTTGAAGACAAAATAACAAATAAAAACATGTTTTTTTTGTAAAACCACTTACTTTTTTAAGCATGATAAAATTCCCAAATTGACCGTTTCATCGACTCGAAAATTCCCAAAATGGACAATTTTGTCGATAAAAATTCCCAATTTGGTCAGACTCCTTTTCCCAAAATAGGCAGAAAAACCCCTGAGTACAGGCCATTTGACTGGTTCTGTACCTATATAACAGGAGTACAGGCCATTTGACTGGTTCTGTACCTATATAACAGGAGTACGGAACATTTGAATGGTTATGAACCTATATAACAGGAGGACTGGCCATTTGACTGGTTCTGTACCTGTATTACAGAAGGACTGGTCCTTTGACTGGTTCTGTACCTATATTACAAGAGGACTGGCCCTTTGACTGGTTCTGTACCTATATAACAGGAGGACTGGACCTTTGAGTGGTTCTGTACCTATATAACAGGAGGACTGGTCCTTTGACTGGTTCTGTACCTATATTACAGAAGGATTAGCCCTTTGACTGGTTCTGTACCTATTTAACAGGAGGACTAGCCCTTTGACTGGTTCTGTACCTATATTACAGGAGGACTGGTCCTTTGACTGGTTCTGTACCTATATTACAAGAGGACTGGTCCTTTAACTGGTTCTGTACCTATATTACAGGAGGACTAGCTCTTTGACTGGTTCTGTACCTATATTACAGGAAGACTGGCCCTTTGACTGGTTTTGTACCTATATTACAGGAGGACTGGTCCTTTGACTGGTTCCGTACCTATATTACAAGAGGACTGGTCCTTTTACTGGTTCTGTACCTATATTACAGGAGGACTGGCCGTTTGACTGGTTCTGTACCTATATTACAGGAGGACTGGTCCTTTGACTGGTTCTGTACCTATATTACAGGAGGACTGGTCCTTTAACTGGTTCTGTACCTATATTACAGGAGGACTAGCTCTTTGAATGGTTCTGTACCTATATTACAGGAGGACTGGCCCTTTGACTGGTTCTGTACCTTTATTACAGGAGGACTAGCCCTTTGACTGGTTCTGTACCTATATTACAGGAGGACTAGCCCTTTGACTGGTTCTGTACCTATATTACAGGAGGACTGGTTCTTTGAAAGGTTCTGTACCTATATTACAGGAGGACTAGCCCTTTGACTGGTTCTGTACCTATATTACAGGAGGACTGGCCCTTTGACCGGTTCTGTACCTATATTACAGGAGGACTGGTCCTATGACTGGTTCCGTACCTATATTACAGGAGGATTGGCCCTTTGACTGGTTTTGTGAGCAGCTGATGACAGATCTGTTCAGTGGTGCCTGGGAGACCAGACATGGGGCCGCCACAGGTCTGAGAGAGGTCGTGAGAAACCACGGACAAGGGGCAGGGAAATCCATTGACACACCTGTGGATCAGGTAGGCAATGAAGTTTACTATGGGACAAGATTTAATAATAATACTAAATTGGGGAAAACAAAATATTTGTTTGAAAATGCTATTGTTGAAAAATGTAGATATTGTTGAAAGATGTAGATCACTTGTAAACAATTTAATTGGTGATGGGCTTTTATTAACTGTACAAAGTGACTTGATTTTAACTTAACTAAAGTGAGGACATTTATATATATAATGTACTATAACATCTATTCAAGTGAGCTTTTGCTGACTAAACTGATGTATTTTCCCACGGTCTTATTTGCAAAGAAAATTGGGTGTAAAATGTTCAAAAGTTATGTGAAATACATAAAAATACATCAATTGCAAACCAATCAACCATATCTTACCTTTGAAACAGCTATTTTCCACATAAGAAACAACAACTGTAGTAAATTGTGCGTAGCATTTAATTGGTAATTTAATTGTATGACGTCAACGGATGACGCTTATGTATCAAACAGAGGCAAAACAAAAATGGCGTTAAAATAGGTCAGCATCATTTCGGGTCACTTGATGATATGTAGGTAGAGAGCCATATTGGAATATGCCATAAGGTAGATCTCTTGATCAGTAGATCAGTTAAATCCTAGCATTTGAGTCTTGAAAGTAGACTGGGTTTATCACTTGAAATAGTGGAATTGGTGAGGTTAAATTATTTGCTGCCAAGTATAGCTGTGATGACCATTTTATAAGTGATCATTATAAAGCAAGATGTAAGCTAGTAATTCTGTATGTGAGCTTTGATTAACACTTGCATTGCAGCACATTTACATGAGATGTTTAAAGTCAATTAGAGGTTAATACCTCGTTGCTTGAGGGCCAAGTGATAATTGGCCGGCAGAGTGAGCCATAGGCCTGAGGGCGATTATTCACTCCAGTACGATTATCACTTCTGGCCCTCAAGCAACGAGGGTATTAACGTCTTTAAAACTAAATCCCCATTAACTGTACTATTTATTACAGAACCAGCTTTCCGTACTTTAATTTTCATTCAATTGACACGCAATTTATTTTATGATGTATCTCATGTGACGTAATTTCTGTGACAAAACACAGTTTTAGCTAGACTCTCCGGATTTTAGGGACAACAATTCCGTCGTAGAGAATTTATTTTTTAACAGTTAAATATTTTTTAGCATTGAACAAATCCAAAACTTATTTGGGCTTGTGTGTTTGTCATGCATTATTAGGAATCAATTTTGTGTAATCGCTTCGACAAGTCATTCGATTTCATAAATAGTGTTTTTGGTGAAAGTGGTTAGCATTTGATACAATCATTTAAAAAAGTGTTATTTAAAATCGATACAAAATAACATATGGAATAACAAGTAAGGACGGAATAGAACATCGTTGTTATTTTATTATATTCCCACTAAACGAAGCTTAGGGGGGTATATAGGAGTGAGCTTGTCTGTCGGTCGGTCCGTGTCCGCTCTCTTATTCAAGTAGTTTTAATCTGATCTTCACCAAACTTGTTCAGAAGTTGTATCTACATGATGTCTAGGCCAAGTTCGAACATGGGCCTTGCCGGGTCAAAAACTAGGTCACTGGGTCACTTAGTGCGTTTTAAAACATTCAGCATGTTGTCCGCTCTCTAATTCAAGTAGTTTTCATCAGAGCTTCACCAAACTTGATCAGAAGTTGTATCTAGATAATGTCTAGCCCAAGTTCGAACATGGGTCATGGCAGGTCAAAAACTATGTCACGGGGGTCACTTAGTGCGTTTTAAACATTGAGCATGGTGTCCGCTCTCTAATTCAAGTAGTTTTCATCCGATCTTCACCAAACTTGGTCAGAAGTTGTATCTAGATAATGTCTAGGTCAAGTTCGAATATGGGTCATGACGGGTCAAAAACTAAGTAACTGGGTCACTTAGTACATTTTACACATTCAGCATGGTATCTGCTCTCTAATTCAAGTACTTTTCATCCGATCTTCACCACACTTGGTTAGAAATTGTATATAGATGATGTGTAGGTCAAGTTCGAACATGGGCCATGCAGGGTCAAAAACCAGGTCACGGGGTCACTTAGTGCGTTTTAAACATTGAGCATGGTGTCCGCTGTTTTTTGTGAAGACAACATGCAAAATATTCTGTGTCAGTGCGGCATGTGGGGGTATTTGTCATGTCTGTGACAAAGCTCTAGTTATTATACACATCGGATTTAAGTTGTTGAGGAAAGTGTTGCTTTAACTATAAATTTTGCTGTAAGATGAATCCTGTTAAAGCTCAAATAGAGGCAAATATCTTATTTACAGAAGAGTTTCAGTTTCAATCGATATTTGTATTATCCAAACTGTGTGCTACGGGTCGTTAACATTATGTTAGATTCTTTCGTTGAGTTGTGGTTAATTGTATTGATCACCGTTGGCTGAGACTGAATGTGGACGCCATTTTGTTATTACGTAACGCGTTGGCCATAACGTCACGTGCTTTAGCTCCGGGGCCGATTATTGATTATCAACATTTGCAGGGCCAAACGTGATACTAGTAATCACCTTGCTTTGACCGATAATCACATGCATTTGATTCAATTTTGTTACTATATATAGTAACATAAGTATTAATGGTTATTTCTCACTCTCTTGTAACATCACATTGCTCTGATAGTTCATACTTTGCATAAATATTGTGATTTAATTGTGAGATAAAAAAGGATGCTTAAACCATTGTATAGTGATTTTAAATGGCATACAATTTTGTATTGAGTAAATTGTGTCAGAAATGGATTTTGTACAAAGGCAACTGATGGTGTACTTGTATGTCAATATGAGACTATACACCTGACCTTTGACCTGTAGATGTCGATGGTTAACCAGCTCTGGTTATCTGACCTGGCCCTGCGACTCATGTCTGTCATCGCTCTCGATAGATTTGGAGACTTCGTATCTGATGAGGTGAGTTGACAGTTAAGCTATAATGTGTTATAGAGATCTAGGTTTCCATTGACCTTTTCTGCTTTTTTATTCTATGCCTTTTATTATCCCAAAATAAGATTTGAAATGGGGATGTAACGTTTTATGATTTATGAAGGGTTTTTTGTTTAGACAAGGCTGTTTTAATCGAAGTGGGATTTGTAAATGATGGGTGTTTTTCTTTTAGGTTTATTTTTGGACGCCAATATAGTTTATATATATATGTTAAAGATAAACTTGTCCAGATTGTTATCTGTTAAATGTGGTATCATTAACCAGGTTTTCCAAAGGAAAAAACTGGTTATAAGAATGGCGAATGGCGTGGGGCTGGCTGGCGGGCAGGCGGAACAAGCTTGTCTGGGCCATAACTTTGTCATTCATTGTGAGATTTTAAAATCATTTGGCTCATTTGTTCACCATCATTAGACGGTGTGTCGTGCGTAAGAATTACGTCGATATCTCCAAGGTCAAGGTCACACTTGAGTTCAAAGGTTAAAAATGGCCATAAATGAGCTTGTCCGGGCCATAACTATGTCATTCATTGTGAGATTTTAAAATCATTTGGCACATTTGTTCACCATCATTGGACGGTGTGTCGCACGAAAGAATTACATCAATATCTCCAAGGTCAAGGTCGCCACAACTAAAAATAGATTTATTTTGAAACAAAGGGGGTTAATTATAAACAATCGGTTCAGCTTGAGTTGTCGTAGTTTATCAGACTTTTTTTTTAAATTGAAAACCTGGTTTTGTGACAATTTTGTCCCTTGTTTTGTTGCTTGTCGGATTAAAATTCTTCCACATGTAACTAATAGACATGTGCCCAGACATTTGGTGTGTTATTTTAGTAGATTGACCCAAGGATGCTAGTGATTTCTCAGTATAGGGCTCCTGTTGTACTAGTAGTTGATGGCCCTTTTGCTGTAGTGATTTCACAATATCTGGCCCCTGTTGTAGGTAGTTGCCCCTGTGCGTGAGACCTGTGCCCAGACACTGGGAGTGGTCATGAAGTGGCTGGAGCGTGGGGGGATACAGGGGGTGCTGGGGGTGCTGCTTCAACTGCTGCAGCAGGCACAATGGGAGGTGCGGCATGGGGGACTGCTCGGAATCAAGTACCTGCTGGCTGTCAGACGGGTATAGTTTTGTTTAAACCTAGTTATTCAATCTGGATAATGTTAAAAAGCAAAGCTGCATTTATTATTTTTTTTATATTTTCTTGGTAAATCAAGTACTGCTGATTTTAAACTTCTTTAAACAGAAAATTCCATAAAGGCGGAAAGTGTCTTTCCTGATTAGCCTGTGCTAAGTGTACATGAATCAAGCCAGGTTTCCTAGAGCCAGACTGATCCACTTTCAGGACATGACAGACGACCTACTGCCCAGCGTGTTGCCGTACGTGTTCAAGGGCCTCCAGGACGTGGATGACGACGTGAGGGCCGTGGCTGCCAGTGCACTGGTGCCTGTCGCTGACAACCTCGTTAATGTTGTACCGGACCAGGTACGTCTCCTGTGTTCATATACTGTGCAGAGATACGAGGTATACAGAATATCATGCTAGCCAATTGTTTCCAGAGTAAAGAGCAAAACCCAATAATGATAATCAGCTTTTTAGCAGGGTTATTCCTCTTTTGTACTTATAAAAGTAAAGTTAAGGTTTGGGTGCATGATGAGATTTTGGTCGAGGTTTGTTGCAACAAGTACATATCTCTGTAACCATTACAGATATTAACTGAAACTGTCTTCTGGATCATCATGCAAGATCACTGACCAAGGCCCATATATCTGAACTGCGATGTATCAGTATTATGCCCAGTTTTGTAATTTTTCGTCTACTGCAGATATTGAAATAAGATTTAAAATGTTTCAATTTAAATTTAACATGTATGTTTTTGGTCTTTATAAATAGTCACTGACCAAAACCTATACATTTGACAATCTTTTCACATGATGACAACCCCTTTTTAGATCACCCGATCACAATGTACTCATGTTAGGCTTTTGTGATTGCCCTTTGTCAATTGTGCGTTGTGCCTAGTGCAGCGTCAACATTTTCCTTGTTAACACTCTTGAGGCCACATTTATTGTCCTATCTTTATGAAATTTGGTCAGAAGATTTGTGCCAATGATATCGTGGGCGAGTTCGAAAACGGTTCTGGTTGGTTGAAAAACATGGCCGCCAGGGGGTCGGGGAATTTATCCTAATATGTCAGTAGTGAAACCTTGTTAACACTCTAGAGGTCTGATCATCATGAAACTTTGTCAGAAGATTTTTCTCAATGATATCTTGGACGAGTTCGAAAATGGTTCCGGTTGCTAGAAAAACATGGGCATTTCCTTATATGGCTATAGTAAAACCTTGTTAACACATAAGAGGCCACATTTATTGTCCGATCTAAATGAAAGTTGTTAGAACATTTGTTTTAATGATATCTTGGATGAGTTGAAAATGGTTCCGGTCTGTTGAAAAACATGGGCACCAGGGGGCGGAGCATTTATCATTATATGGCTGTAGTAAAACCTTGTAAGCACTCTTAAAGTTACATTTATAGATCATTCTTCATAAAACTTGGTCAGAACATTTGTTCTATTGATAGAACTGAACAAGTCAGTTCCTTTGTATCTGAGCAAGCTACTTTGGGCATTTTAGGCCCTCTTCTGTACTAAGAAACATCAGGTTAAGGTTTTGCATACAAGTTTTCTCTGTTACTGCTCTTACTGGTTTTATCCTCGTGCTAATATCCCCCACAGTAATAAGTTGGTCATGTTTTCATGAAGCAGAAAATATGTCCAGGTCTAGATCCCTCCACAGGGTGAGTTGTTTATATCTTTCACATACACCAAGTACTGGTTCTTCCCAGGAAACAGACTCAAAGTGTCTCTATAAGCTTGAGGCTTTTGATTCAATCAAACTTATATAAATCTGTTTACACTATAGCCTTGTTTCTAGGTACCAGTGATTGTGGTTTGCCTGTGGGAGATCTTACTAGACCTGGATGATTTGACGGCCTCCACCAATAGCATCATGACCCTGCTGTCCACACTTCACGGCCACCCCAGAGCTGCCATCATTGACAGGTTAAGAGTAGACAAGTTAGGTTGCCAGATCCTTCTAAATATAGAAGTCTGTCTGTTAGATGACGTTCTAGTTAAGTTTTCAGCATACAACTTTCAAACCTTCAAAATACATTTTCACAAATGAACATCGTACAAGGATGACTTGTCCCGTGCAACAACCTTGTAAGGTCAGAGGGACACTTTTGCACATTCCTTATATGTACATAGTAAAGGTACATGTTGTGTCCGGCCAATAACTTTGTTATGCACGATGGGATTTAAAAATAAATTGGCTCAAATGATCATCATATCAAGACAATCTGTAGCGTGGAAAAACATATCGCGTCTGACTTGCTTCAAGTTCAAATTCTCAGTGGACATTAGGAGTTTGTGCATATTCTGTAAAGCGCCAGTAACTTTGTAGTGAGTGATGGGAGTTTAAAATGAATGTTCTCAAATAATATAATCTCTGGACAATGTGTTGGGGATACAGGTTTGCTTCTAGGTCCTGGTTATAGTTTGTGCATAGTCCTTCTATGGACAAAGTTATAGTTGATGATCATCTGACTATTAGTTCTATTTCTTTATTGTGCATTGGTAAAAGTTTTCATCATTTAAATGGTTTATCTTACATAAATTGAAATAGGCTTTGAAATGTAGCAACACTTACTAATGACTGGTACATACATGATGTAACATGTTTTCATGTTATGCGTGGCAAACACCACTGGTTTCTTTGTCCAGTGAAAGGAGCAGGGGCTTCTGTGTCCTTCAGACACATTTTTAGTTATGATCCTTGACCATTTCTTAAGTTATTGCCCTTTTTAAACTTCAGTTTCTATAGCATGATTATTACAACTTGCCACCTAGTGGGACTCATTGTATCTACATGTATTGTCAGCCCTTGTAAATATTCAGTGACAGTATTCCATCTGGGAATATAATGTTCCTTGTATCTGACTATCGGTATTAAAAAGTCATGTTCAGTTGTGTAAATGTAAGACCAAAAATCTGATTTGCAGGTTGGTCCCCAAAAATTTGAAAGAAATTATATCAATAGCTTTTTTCCATGTAACTCTGATCTAAGACAGTTTATGGTCAGTTACCTGCATAAGTATGTGCACCCATAGAAAGTGTTACTATTTTCTCACGGTGATATGACTAGAATACTTGTGCGTATGGTGAAAAGTCTAAATTCACTAATTTAAGTCCACTTTTATAGATTATCGAAGCCCTTATCTGAGCTGGTGCCGAGACTGTGGCCATTCCTGCGTCACAACATCGCCTCTGTCAGACATTCTGCTCTTGAGACCATCCTTGCACTTGTGAACCTTGACACTCAACAGGTCTGTCTAGAGTCAAAATAATCTTGGATTTATTGTGGATTATTGGCATGTATGCAATTATGTATACGTAATCTGGTATTTGTTTATTCTAAATTACTTTTAGAAAAGAATGTACAGGAATAGTTTCAAAGTCCTTTTACTGTAAAAAAATAGTGAAAATAGTAGCTGTACGGTTATTATTAGGGATGCAGCAGGTTAAAAAAAAAATTAACTGGTTAACATTTGATTGTAACCGGTTATTAAACGGTTAATTGAACAACATGAACATGATTAAGTATACTTAAAACAATGTCATATTGCTTGTACATGTATTCTTTTTATGCCCCTGGTAGGGTTGCATATAGCAGTTGAACTGTCCGTCAGGCAGAATGTGTGTATGTCAGTCTCTCCGTCCGTCCGAAAAAAACTTTAACGTTGGCCATAACTTTTGCAATATTAAAGATAGAAACTTGATATTTGGCAAGCATGTGCATCTCATGGAGCTTCACATTTTGAGTGGTGAAAGGTGAAGGTCAAGGTCATCCTTCAAGGTCAAATGTCTAATATATGGCCTCTGTCCGTCCTTCCCAAAACTTTAACATTGGCCATAACTTTTTCACTATTGAAAATAGCAACTTCATATTTTGCATGCATGTGTATCTTATGGAGCTGAACATTTTGAGTGGTGAAAGGTTAAGGTCAAGGTCATCCTTCAAGGTCAAATGTCAAATATATGGCGTCTGTCCGTCCGAAAACTTTAAGATTGGCCATAACTTTTTCAATATTGAAGATAGCAACTTGATATTTGGCATGCATTCGTATCTTATGAAGCTGCACATTTTGAGTGGTGGTAGTTCAAGGTCAAGGTCATCCTTCAAGGTCAAAGGTAAAAAAAAAAAAAAAAAAAAAAATTCAAAGTGGCGTTCTCATGAAGCTGCACATTTTGAGTGGTGGAAGTTCAAGGTCAAAGGTAAAAAAAAATAAAATATTTTTATTTCAAAGCAACGCAATAGGGGGCATTGTGTTTCTGACGAACACATCTCTTGCTAAAAATGAAACTAATTAAAGATGTTTTTCATTGATTACATAAGCTGCCATATCAGTATCTAGATGAAAATGTTTATACAATTAATTTTAATTGATTTTTAAATCGAAATGGAAATGCTCAACACATTTAAAAAGTTCATGTTTCTTTTTTTTGTGGCACCGCTTACAGGTGGGGTCGCTTTCGCATCAAATTGTTGTATACCTTACAACACTGTGGTGGAAATTTGCTCATTTAATTTTCTTAAGTTTGAAAATGACTTAATATATGAAAAAAAAGAATGAATAAAAATAAAATATTTTTAATTATCAGTATACTCATTTAGTAGGGATGTTAATAAATGATCTCACAAACTGTCCGTTACTTTTTTTCTAATGTACAGTGCAACTCTGAAATAATTTTGATAGTTTTTCATATCAAATTTGATTAAAGTTGGTTTCTTAATTCAACTTGCCTCAGACTGTTGTGGTGGCATCATTGTTGACAGATATTACTAATGATATTATTTATAAATTCTGAGCGAACCCGACATTAACAGGTCAAGATTTTAACAAACAATGAAAATCTTGATACAATTATTATTTGCAAAGACTTTATTTTTGGTGAGCAATCAGTCTTCAATCAAACATTAAAATGTTATGTATTTTGACTTATGTATTCCAGCACCCATGGCCCAGTTGGCTAGGCCCTATCCTTCACCATCTGCTGTGCCACATCTACCAGCGCGCCTTGTTTGAGACTGTCCCGGAGATCCTCTCCCTCCTGGCCCGGGTGTGGTCCCGTACCCTGGCCCGGGCTCCTCTCCTGTACCTGATCACCGGGGCAACACCCTGGATGGGCGTGTGGTTGTCCCTGGCAATGCAGCCTTCCAAGGTGCCCTATGAACAAAGCTATTTGGTAGAGGCCAAACATCACGGAAGGGTATGTGCATGTATTTTATACTATGGACAGATTTTAAGCAAAAATAACAGGGTGCTTTATTTTTTGGTAACAAATGGAATAAGTGACGTGACTGGAAAGAAGTGTCTGTGAGCGTGTATCTCATACATGTATGCTTGGCAAAACATTACCAGTTGGAGTTCCTCTCAATATCTTTTAAATTGTCCTTCTTATTCTGTCCCAGATGCAAATTTTTGTTACAATTCAAGCATTTGTTTGTTTCCAGGCGTCAGACGCTGTCAGTCACAGGAAGTCTTCTGACCTAGAACCGAGCTCAAGTGAGCCCAAGACTCATCCTGAGTACATCGCTGGGTTTGAGTCTCTGAACTTGAGTGTACAGGAGCGGGACACTGTTGTGACTCGAGCCAGAATGACCACTGCAAGGTGAGTGCTGGCATTGTAACATTGTGACTCGAGCCAAAAAGACCTGCAAAGTGAGTGCTGGCATTATTACATTTTGAGTGTCATAGTAAACAGATCTTAAGCAGAATCAAGGAGCTGTGAAGTCCTGTAACCCGATTGGGTGGATTCTCTTCCCTATCCCCAAGTTATGAAAAACCTGCCGCTAAAGCTATTATAAATCTTGTAATTGAATGCACAACGTGAACTGATCACTGATTCAGGGAAGTAAAAGTATTTTTACTGTAAAATATGTTAGTGGGAGATTGACCCAAGAAGCGTGATTGTTCTTTTGTTGACCCAAGAAGCGTGACTTTTCTGTTGATATATTTTAATTTCCTATATTGTTCTATTGATTGCCTATTAATTGCCTGTATTTTTCTATTGATTGCATATTAATTCCCTTTATTCCAGAATTTTTGGAGAGCTGTGTAGCTATGTAACCAGGCCGGTAGAGGCCCTGCCCCCAGGATATGAAAAACCCGTTGAATCCCTCGCCAAGCTGCTGAACTTTCATCTGAACACTCGGTCTGCAATACAAAGGATTGTTGTGGCAGAGGTCATCACCGCATGGGCCACCCACGAGGTGAGATCATTTATAGCAGAGGTTTAGCCAATATTGGGGTCGCTATGGGATCAAGAGGTGGGGTGTGGGATTCCCAATAGAGGAGAGTTCTCAGAATATTCTCCAAAGATACCAATTACAGGTTCTACCTGGTAAAACATCAAGAATGTTTCAATTAGTGTAAGGCTTCAATGAAATAAATCTTTAATAAATATCTTAAAACTATAGCCTTAAAATGCCATTTTCTGCCATATTATAGCATAAATGTGAAGTAGGAACTAAATGTTAAAACCAGTGTACTTTTAAGTAACATCATATACAATGACAATACATGTATACATTTTTCAGTACAAATCTGTGGTAATACAGTAGACTCTGCCAATACCGGACTCTCTGAATACCGGAACTCTCCCTATTCCGGACGGTTGGGCCAGTCCCTTATTTTCTCCTTCTATTTCTTTGTTAAAAAATGTTGAATAAACCGAACTCTCTGAAAGCCGGAAACCGGACGGGTATCTCCGTAAATTTGGTCATTTTCAACCTAAAATACATTGAGTATACCGGACGGTCTAAATTCTCAAGATGTCCGAGGCGTGAAAATAACAATACCTAGTCAGCACAGCGAGTGCGGTGTCACACATTTTGCTCACGCAATTATCGATAATCGGATTAAACATACCATAAAGGTGTCAAGTCGTTACCGCGCTATGGGAGTCCGATTTAGTAATGTAAAACAAACTGTGAATGTCTATAATAGACGTGCGGTAACACCAAAAAGTGATTGACTCGATCGTTTTATTAATTATTTATTATCGCCTATGATAAACAATTTATTTAAAAAATTAATGCATGCTGTTGCGACGATCACTTTCTTGTGATCTTCTCGGGTATTTTAAAAGATCTCATAGCTACGTTTTTAACGCTGAAATGGTTGTTTGTTTGTTTGTCAGATAAACTGGTAGAAATATGATTGTTAAATATCCATCCATCTGTATGCAAATTCATTCATTGCTGTTTACTAATTTCTAACGCATCTAAAATGTCGCAGCCTCCAGCTAAACGCAGACGCGTAGAGCTTACGTTAGAGGATAAGATAAAGCTCATCACGGAATCAACTGCTCAACCAAAACCATCTCTGAAGACACTCAGCACTCCTTAAAATTGCAGAACATAAGATCGTAAAGGAGAAATGTGCTTTCAAGCAGAGAGTGATCTTGGACTTTTTCGTGAAATCGTAAACTTCAAGAATTAGTAGGTTTTGAGATTATGAATATCTTAAAAAATAATTATGACGCTGTTTTTTGTTTGTGTGTATGTTTTATGAAACGTGGTACATGTATGTATTGAATAATAAATCGTGTATCTACAACAATCTTATTTGTGTCGTCGCTCGCCTATATGACAAATGCCACGTACGTACATGTATAAAGCACCAGGCTCACTTTTGGATAAATCAAAAGAAGTCGGTTTGGATTTTTTTTTGCTTTTAATCGATTAAAAACACATTTTTTAAGAATGCAATTAACAACGTCAGTACCTGCGTACAGTTATCACATAGTACATGTAAATGTATATGGTTTGTTTTATTTTTATGTGATTCTGTACACAATGCATACCATGTATATTTCGGCAATATGAAAACTCTTGGTAAACCGGAACTCTCTGAAAACCGGACGATCAGGCCGGTCCCGAGACCGTCCGGTTTACAGAGAGTCTACTGTACAAATATAATATTGCCTTACTTTAATGTGTATAGTGTTCCTCTTGTTTGGTTTGATAGCATAGTACATTTGGCTTAGATGATATGGTGTTTGCCTAGTTACCAGGAGGTTAAGGTTTAATCCTTACTCTTAACGTGTTTTTGAGATCTCAAAGAAATTGGGTTTTAGTTTTTACCATGAATACATGTCAACAGAGTCTCCATAAGCTTAGGCTTTGGATACAATTGAGCTGTTGTAATATTTTGACCACATTTGCCCAGGCTTGCTTGTTCATTAAGTACTAAGTAGGAGTTTCCTTAGAATATCAAGGGTGGCAGCTCAAGTTGTAGGCTTGCTGGCACCTGTGTTTCTATATCCCTGGATAAGATCTCAACAATTCCTCATTTGTCTTGCCAGCCCTGTCTGTGTTCTGACGAGGTGAAGACACGAGTGTTGGAGACACTGTCTGAGTCAATATACTATGATGAGATCGCGCTTGGTTTCACACGACTGCAGACAGAATGCAAGGACTTTATCTCGAGTCTCAAGCAGCAGGCAATAAACATGGACCAGATTGTCCCCCCTGGGTATGTACCTTCAAGAGTGAGGTCCCTTAATTGTAGCATGTATGTAGGGTTTAGTGAACAAAGTTATAGAGGAATTTGTTTGTTGTTTTTTTTTAAAGAGTTTACATGACATGACTGTATGTCCTATATAAGGTTAAATTGTTATGTGATGTATTTGATGAAAAAATTATTTATAGTTTCAGAATATTATAGAGACTCCTTCTATGTGAATGCACTTTTACTTCCGATTGTTAAAGTTGATGGTGTTGTTTCAAGTTGCTTATTTGTTTTATATAAATTTAAACTCAAATCTTGTTTTTGTCTTAAAGGTTTAATGTAACAAACCTGACTGGCTAGTAATATGTTTTAATTGCGACATTTCAAAACTGTTATCTCCATCGTTTGTTGATAGGACGATTCTAAGCCTGGATCAGGCCCAGGCCTTGGTGGGTCAAGTGTTTGACCAGGTCAAGGTCACCATCAAGCCACGCCCCCTGGCGACCTTGGAAGAGAGGCGAGCCTCCCTGCAGACGACTGTCAATCAAATAGCAGCCGACCAATCTGTGCTATGCATTAGGTAGGTTCTTCGAAAGAAAAAAAATCAAAATGTGAAATATTGATTCCATCTGATGCCAGGGATTGGTTTTTACTAAAAACCTACCTTGCCCTGATGTGTTTGTCAACTGTAAGTGCTCAAAATAACTACTGAGTTGCCATATATTTAAGCATCTGTTACTTGCGGTCTTATCCATAGATTCAAGTAAACTTTTTTTTACATTCATTTTAAAGAAGTGTTTCGTAATGTCATGTGTCAAATCTCGTTTTAGAATGTAAATATCTTGTTTAATTATGTGGAACATTGTACTCAACCAAATAGGTTCTAAGCCATGATTTTGATAATTGTTCCAGTCACATGCTAAGGATCATTTTTGTATTAAAAGACACATTGATCAACTTCTAATCTGCGTTATCCGCCATATTGTTTTCTGTGTTGCTAAGGAACAGGAGAATACTTTTGCCTAATTATACCCCCACAAACGAAGTAGGAGTGAGCTTGTCAGTATGTCTGTCGGTCGGTCCGTATTAAGTGTCCGCTCTCTAATTCAAGTAGTTTTCATCCGATCTTCACCAAACTTGGTCAGATGTTGTATCTACATGATGTCTAGGTCAAGTTCGAATATGGGTCATGCCGGGTCAAAAACTAGGTCATGGGGTCACTTAGTGCGTTTTAAACATTGAGCATGGTGTCCACTCTCTAATTCAAGTAGTTTTCATCCGATCTTAACCATACTTGGTCAGAAGTTGTATGTAGATGATGTGTAGGTCAAGTTCAAACATGGGCCATGCCGGGTCAAAAACTAGGTCACGGGGTCACTAAGCGCGTTTTAAACATTAAGCATGGTGTCCGACGTTTTTTGTGAAGACAACATGCAAAATATTCTGTGTCAATGCGGCATGTGGGGGTATTCGTCACGTCTGTGTCAAAGCTCTAGTTTTATTAAATTCAAGCAACATCGTTAGTCTTGCCCATTCAGTCCACCATTCGTTGGATTGACCCATACATTTACTTTGACCATTAGCGTTTGATTGACCCTGGTTTTGTTCCTTTGGCCATGATATTTGTAGACTAAGTGCTTTAAGCAGATAAGGGCACGATTTTCTTGTTGGAGAACGTCTGCAACTTGCTTCCTTGAAAGGCTCTCCTTCCTACACCGTATTTTGAAGTTAACTAGTAATGGGACAAAAGATTGATAATTTTTAACCAGGTTTTCCGAAGGAAAAAACTGGTTATTAGATTGGCGAATGCGGGCGGGCTGGCTGGCTGGCTGGCTGGCTGGCTGGCTGGCTGGCGGGCTGGCGGGCTGGCGGAATAAGCTTGTCCAGGCCATAACTATGTCGTTCATTGTCAGATTTTAAAATCATTTGGCACATTTGTTCACCATCATTGGACGGTGTGTCGCGCGAAATAATTACGTCGATATCTCCAAGGTCAAGGTCACACTTTGAGTTCAAAGGTCAAAAATGGCCATAAATGAGCTTGTCCGAGCCATAACTATGTCGTTCATCGTCAGATTTTAAAATCATTTGGCACATTTGTTCACCATCATTGGACGGTGTGTCGCGCGAAATAATTACGTTGATATCTCCAAGGTCAAGGTCACACTTTGAGTTCAAAGGTCAAAAATGGCCATAAATGAGCTTGTCCTGGCCATAACTATGTCATTCATTGTGAGATTTTAAAATCATTTGGCACATTTGTTCACCATCATGGGACGGTGTGTCCCACGAAAGAATCACGTCAATATCTCCAATGTCAAGGTCGCCACGACTAAAAATAGATTAAAAAAAAAAAAAACTTACAAAGGGGGTTAATTTTTCTTGGTCATTTCAAAAGTTCAGTTTGAGTTTTCTCCCTTTATCAGATTTTTTTTTCACAATGAAAACCTGGTTTTGTGACAATTTTGTCCCTTGTCTAATATTACTGTAAGGCTTGGCCCTTTTTTACAGGGTTCAATCCAGCCTGGCCAAGGCTGCGGTACGTCTGGACATCATTCCTGAGAAGTTGAACCCTGTCATTCGACCCTTGATGGAGTGTGTGAAGAAAGAGGAGAACCAGAGTCTTCAGGTGCTGCAACAGTATAAGTTTATTCAATGGAGACGCTTTATGGGAAAACTGAGCTTCATGCATGTGCGTGAAGTGTCATACCAGATTAGCCTGTGCATTTGGCACTTTCATGTTAATATAAAAAACACTCCATGGGATAAATTGTTTTAACACTGAAGAATCAATAATTAAGATAATTTTTTGCATGGCAAGAAAACATGAAACACACAAAGTCACTTGGTTCAAGTTTTTTTTAGGCCTAGCTACAAAATCATATCCAAATAGAAGTCTAACATAGTATCTGCTCTTTTCTTATAGGAGGAAGCAGCAAAGTGTCTCAGTATAGTATTAAGGAAATGCATGTCGAGAAGTCCAAGCCCCAATGGCAAGGTGGTCAAGAATCTGTGTGGCTTCCTCTGCTGTGATCCCTTCAATACCCCTGTCATAGCACAGCCCAACAACAACAACACCAGCTCAGGTGATTTGCCAGTATTGTCCATCGGTTTGAGAGTTTGTAGATTGTCTGTGTGTAAACTTCTCCGCTATCAATACCCACAGTTTTTGTTAGCATTTTTGTATTTCACAGATGTTAGCCTCTATAAGATAGCGTGACACACTTGAAAACCACATGACCACCTTAAAGGTTATTGTCATTTTTGAAGTGAAGTTTTTTTTGTAAGTACAAAAAATATTTGTTTAGCCAAAAGTTGGCTAGCCGGCTCCCTTTTTGTCCCATATATTAAAGGATTTGTAAATGGCAAGGCAACAACACGACTAGACCCTTATAAGGAACTGTTTTGCACTTAAGTCCTCTTGAAACACATTGTCATCTTCAGGCCATAGTCATTCTTAGAGGTAAACAAAATCACAGAAGTCTTGTGTAAAATGAGCAGGAGTAAGTGATACCTACTTGCCTGTAGGTAAGTCAATAATCAGAGAACATTTCTCTGCTATCTTTATTTTGCAATTACTTTACTCTTTTGAGATAATATCATTATCAGTTCCTTCATTAACTGATTAATTTTAATTGTATTAGCCAATCGTTTTGCGTTCATTTTGTGAATTGTTTTCAACATGGCAGAAGTTACGTCATGATCCGAAATTCAGAAAAAAAATAGTTAAAATACTCAAACACCACGAATAATTGAACAATCAAACTGTCTTCAAATTATGATAATATTACTGGTAGAAGAATGCTAAGTCATTCTAGCAACATTGAAACACTACATTTAGAGAAAATAAACAGTTTATAAAAAAAAAGAATACAATAATTTTACTTTAGTTCCAATTCGTGACTCATTATTTATCAGAACTGAATATCAGGGGTAAAAATGATTGTGATTGTAAACTGCTTAAAACTTATCATTTAAGCAATTCTTAGTTTATTTCATTTTATTGTTTGCTAAATTACATGAAATGGTGGTGAAAGTAGATGTTCAAAGCAACTTCACTGTGGGCAAGTAAATCTTTAAGTAAACCTCTGAAAGTATGGCTTTTCTGCTCTCTGGTATTCCAATATATTTCAGAGTTTAAAATTGACATAAGTGTAATTCTGAATAAGATGGTATGTCTTGCACATGGCCAACATTTATGTCTAGGTCACATACTCTGAGGTCGTAGGTAAAAAACACAGTACTAAGTGTTAAACTCTACATCTGAGTGAAAGTCCTATGCCGGGTTATTATCATTAAAACATAGCTTAAGTTGGCAAAGCAGAATACAAATTTCTGTTTAAAGTTTGGCAGTTTTTATTTGATATTGAAATGAAACAAGAAACACTTTAGCCAATCTTTGAAATTGGTTCAAAATTGCTTATAAATGTAAATGTGCAGCCAGGTTGGGGCTCAATTACAGGATCCCCTAACAATCTGGTACAGTGCTCTTTGAACTCACATAACCTGGCTGCTATGCAACTTTTCCCTTAACACAAACAGGGTCATGTTGTAATATGAACGAGATAATTGTATAATGTTGTTCTTCATTTCAGAAAACAATTGTGATGCATATAAGGGCAATCTGACACTGGCAAAATTGACAAAGGTATGGGCATTATGAAATACTTGTTGGCTGAAAGGTATGGAAGTTATTAAATGCTAGTTGGCTGAAAGGTATGGATGTTATGAAATACTAGTTGGCTGAAATGTATGGAAGATTTGAAAGACTAGTTGGCTGAAAGATATGGAAGTTATGAAATACTAGTTGGCTGAAAGGTATGGAAGTTATGAAATACTAGCAAGATAGCAACTTGATATTTGGCATGCATGTGTATCTCATGGAGCTGCACATTTTGAGTGGTGTAAGGTCAAGGTCATCCTCCAAGGTCAAAGGTCAAATATATAGCTTCAAAGCGGCACAAAAGGGGACATAGTGTTTCTGACAAACACATATTTTGTTACAATTTATCATAGATGATATAAAAACCACCAGAAGGTATCTGATTGGTGGACATCTGTCAATGGGGCCTCCCATGTCGAGGTATCATCTGTTTGTTGTGAATGTGGTGTTAATCAACATAATTCGACATGAACAGTCCTCTGGATTATGCCTATTTGTCTTAAATGAAAAGGTAAACAAAAACGTAACACTTCTTAGTATTGTGTGCACGTTATGAAATTAATTAATGAAAATGATCCAAAGCCTCAAAGAATAAAATTGAGGATTTTGTTTTTATAATGCCAATTTGGAATCACTTGCGTGCGAATGGGCGAATGAAAGAAAGGTAATATTTGTATTCTAGCTATTTTTGTGTTTAATATAGATAAGTCAGCAATTGTTACGTGAATGGATCTGTGTATTGTGGACAAGTATGTACACATAATAATCAGACTTAAAATGTTACCCATTGAAAATCCATTAGTATTAGCCTGACTTGTTTGTGAAATTAAATCTTGATTGCTCATATTTACATGGTTTGTATCAAACTTGTGATCAGGTACAACATTTATGATTTATGTGCCCAGGTTCCAGACACAGACAGACGTAGAATACATCGAGCATCGAGTGTGAAGAACGATGCAGCAGTCTCTACAGATCTTACCAAGGAGGAAGAACTGGTAAACAATGGCTTGCTTCTGTCATACTCTGGTTATTGTATTGTCTATATTATTTTGTTCACTTTGTACAAATACAAGTATTTATGCCATAAGCAGAGTTATTATGTACTGAGTCTTCGTTTCCGTAGTAATGCTTAATAAATCTGTACTCAATCTTTCTTTTGCTTGTAATTCTTTACTGATCTGGTACAGGATTTTAACTTGATGAGTAATACTAAACTAATCTAGTACTGGATCTTAACTTCTGTAGTAATACTTTACTTTTCTGGTACCTGATCTTTACCTCAGTAGTTATACTTTACTATTCTGGTACCCAATCTTTACTTCAGTTTAATACTTTACTATTCTGGTACTAAATCTTTACTCTAGTAGTAATATTTTACAGGAATTCTAACTTGACTTCACTAGTAATACATTACTATTCTGGTACCCAATCTTTACTTAAGTTGTAATAATTTACCATTCTGGTACCGGCTCTTAAAGTTGAAATACTTTACTATTCTGGTACCCAATCTTTACTTCCGTAGTAATACTTTACTATTCTGGTACCCAATCTTTACATCATTTGTAAAACTGTACTTTTCTGGTACCAGATCTTTACTTGAAAAATATTACTTAAGTCAGTAAGGTTGGCATCACCCAAATCTCCTATCACATGCTAACTTATATCCAAAAAGTAAGTTTTGTTCCGTTAAGTGTTAGAAAAGAGCGTGAAAAGCATTTATTTCAATTTGATGTTATTTCTTACATCTTGATGTATATTACTGTCAGTGTTATATAGTTTATATTTGTGTCCAAAAGCAAACTCAAACTTACTGATTGATATTAAAAATTTAATCAAAGTGCAGGAATGTTGCATTCTATACCCCTGTTTCTTTTGTTTTTTATTGCAATAACAACAAAAGGGTTTCATGACATATACAAATTTACCAGAATGTTTTAAATTTGTGGAAAAAAATATCAGCCATTATGTTAACCTTGAATTCGGCCATTGATTGATATTATCAGATCATTGGTCTCTAAACATTTCATAAATTACTAGCCAAATGCCTATCTAGCAAGGGTTTCCAAAAATCACCATGTTTTTTTAGCTCACCTGAGCACAACTTGCTCATGGTGAGCTTTTGTGATCGCCTTTTGTCTGTCGTCCGTTGTGCAACGTCAACATTTGCCTTGTTCACTCTCTAGAGGCCACATTTATTGTCCAATCTTCATAAAATTTGGTTAGAAGATTTGTTTCAATGATATCTTGGATGAGTTCGAAAATGGCTACGTTTGCTTGACCAGCATGGCTGCCAAGGGGGGGGGGCATTTTTCCTTATATGGCTAAATATGGCTAAAGCAAAATTTTGTTAACACTCTAGAGACCACATTTATTGTCTGATCCTCATAAAACTTGGTCAGAAGATTCATCCCAATAATGTCTTGGACGAGTTCGTAAATGATGTCGCCAGGGGGCGGGGCATTTTTCTTTATATGGCTATAGTAAAACCTTGTTAACACTCTAGAGGCCACATTTATTTTCCGATTTTCATGAAACTTGCTCAGAAGATTTGTCCCAATGATATCTTGGGTGAGTTCAGAAATAGTAACCTTTGCTTGAAAAACATGGCTGCCAAGGGGCGGGTAGTTTGCTCTATATGTATATAGTGAAAACAGTCTAATTGTGATAAGCCATAATGTTAAAGAAAGATAACCTGTACATACTTTCTAATAGTTAAGTAATAGTTAAATCCCTTGTATAAACCTGGGACTTCTTTTATAAAATGTGCAGGGCTTAACACTAAGGCACGTCCGAACGACATTCACTGCCTGTACCTTGGTCCGGGCTAGCCAATGTCCCAGGAACATGCCCGACAGGTCGTGTGTATTTTGGGCGGGATTATATGTTCTATATCAAAATAAACTGCGTTTTAAATAAGCTTTTCAAAGATGCAAAAATCTTAATACAGTACGATCAGATGACAATTAAATCCCATAGTGAGGTCGGAGACAACAAACGGATCTTATCTCGAAATAGATTTGGAACCCCCTGATTGCAATCAAAAAGAGGCCGACAATTCAGAAAATCCCCGGTGGTTTTCCTTGTAAAACACGTCAGTACCTATTTTTAAACGGAATGCCGCTAGATACGGTTTTGATTGGTTTCCTCGAAGTGACATGTTTTCTCGATGAAAATACGTTTTAAACTAAAAGCCGGGATCGCCCAGGATCGTCTGGGATCGATGAAGGTATAAAACTCAACATTAACACAAAGTTACTATAAAATTATTAGTTATTTATCAATTTTAAATAATTTTAATTTGTTTGATCGTTTAGACATGTTTTGACAATCTTTTTACGCAATTCAATTAGCAAAACTAATATTAATATTAAAAGTGCCCCATAAGTACTCAACATTTTTTTGAATATTTTAAATCTGTAAATGATCCCCAATCTGTGTTTTTTCAACCAGACGAAGATATTTTATACTTCAATGAAAGATATTTAAACGGAGAACTACAGGTGATGTTCGATGAACTGAATAGTCCCATAAGTGTAGAGGAAATTAAAAAGGCATGTGCAACTTTAAATAATGGCAAGTCCGCTGGACCAGATCAACTTTTAAATGAATTTTTTAAATACGGAGTGCAAAATGTATCATTTATTAATGTTCTGCACACGCTGTTTAATAAATTGTTTAACGCTAGTCATTTTCCAGATAAATGGGCGGAAGGGCATATAGTGCCGATTTATAAAAAGGGGGACGCATCTTTACCAGAAAATTATAGGGGCATTACGTTACTAAGCACTTTCGGAAAACTGTTTACAAAACTTCTTAATAATAGGTTAAATATTTGGGCAGAGAAATATCATGTATATATCGAAGCACAGGCAGGTTTTAGAGGGAAAATGGGAACAGTAGACAATATTTTTGTACTACATAGTGCTATTATGCATCTGATAAACAATGGTAAGAAATTATATACAGCTTTTGTCGATTTTACAAAGGCATTTGATTACCTGGTTAGGGATGTTATTTGGTTTAAATTAATAAAATTTGGGGTTAGAGGGAAAATGCTAGATATAATTAAAGCGATGTATATTACCGTCAGATCGAAAGTAAAAAATAATAACCAGCTCAGTGAAGATTTTGAATGCTTTCTTGGTGTAAGACAAGGTGAATCGCTCTCACCATTTCTATTTTCAATGTACCTTAACGACATTGAAGAATATTTTATATCACATGACTTCAGAGGGCTAGATATAGGTACCTTAAAATTATTTTTGCTGTTATATGCAGATGATATCGTACTACTATCAGAGACTGAAACTGGACTTCAAAACGGATTACACTTGTTAGAAGCTTACTGTGAAAAATGGAAGCTATGTGTAAATACCGCTAAGACTAAGATTATGATTTTTAGAAAAGGTACACTAAGAAAAAACATTATTTTTACATATATGGAGAAAAATATAGAAATTGTTCAACATTTTACTTATCTTGGGATTGTCTTTACAACGGGGGGCTCTTTTAATGGCACGTTTATTTCACTGACAGGCCAAGCTATGAAAGCTATTTTTAAGTTAAAAAGTTGTTTTACAAGATTTCCCACAATGTCAATAAGTCACAAGTTAGATTTGTTCGACAAATTAATTGCACCAGTCTTAAGTTACGGATCAGAGGTTTGGGGGCTAAACAAAAATATCATACAAATAGAAAGAATACATTTAAAATTTTGCAAAGAACTACTCGGTGTAAGGCCTCAAACACAAAATAATTTTGTATACGGGGAACTGGGCAGAACCCCATTGAAAAATAAATTTTATATAAATGTCATAAAATACTGGTTTAAAATATTACAAATGGAACCAATTAAATATGCAAAAATAGTATATAATACCATGGTAGAAAATGTAGAAAACAATAATGATACCAAGTCATGGGCATATAATGTTAAGATTTTATTACAATCTATTGGTTTTTTCCATGCGTGGATATATCAAGGTGTTGGGGACATAGATATGTTTCTTCTCGCGTTTAAAGAAAGAATCAGAGATGTATTTTTACAAAATTGGATAAATGAATTAAACGAGTCAACACGATCTAGTTCATATACTATGTATTCTATTTTTAGGTTACAGCCATATTTATACCAGGTTAATATAGACAGTTGTAGGATTGCATTATCAAGATTAAGAATGTCTGCACATAATTTAGAAATAGAAGCTGGTAGATGGAAAAAACCAATACCTACTCCACGTGAAAATAGAACATGTTGTATATGTCATAAGTTAGAGGACGAATTCCATCTTTTATTGGAATGCCAACTTTACACTGAATTAAGAAAAACATACATTAACAAATATTACTATGTCAGACCAAACGTACCAAAATTTATCGAACTTCTTCAGTGCAATAATAGTAAAATAAATAGAAATCTTGCAATTTTTGTTAAAAAAGCTTTCGAATTGAGAAATACATACTATACATATTATGAATAATTAAACAGTACTAAAAATACATACCTCTCACACGCTCACCTAACACATATCATAGATGGCAATCCATCTTTTCTATGTTTTTCTCAGCCTCTTATTACAATACCGAAGAAAACACACATCACTATTTTTTAACCAAATTGGTAGAAAAACAATTTGTGTCAAGAAACAGTAGTGGTACCTGAAATAGACAAAAAAAAACTGGTATTACAAATAGATACAACATAACATACAATTATGTTTATTAGGTGTATTGCAAACATAAGAATCAAATAAACGTCATTAGTAAACGTCATATTTTATTTACATGTAAGCCAGTATATATATATTGCTCATTTTTATGTACATGTACATGTATGTATCTAAGTGTATAATAGTTGTCCATCATATAACATGCTATTTTATTCTATGTTGTTACTAAAACTTACAAAATGTGCAAAATGTGTAAGGTGTACTTATTTTGTGAACGCAAATACAATGCATTTGTTTACCACATAACATTCGATAAATGTGTGCTCTAATTGTCTAAATGTGTAACTTTTAAATCTTCATAAAAAAGTTTTTTAGCATGATGAATTGGCCATCACATATCAAGCCACTCAATAGATAGAGTTCTATCATGTGTAGTAACCTAATTGCTTGAATTAGGTTACTCGACAAACATGAGTCATGAGCAGAATTACACACTTATTAAATAAAAGTTGGTCAACTTTACACATGCGCCTCAACCTAACGTTTTGATTTCGGGTTAGGTTGTCAAGCTTGTAAAACTGTACCACACTTACAACGTTGACTTACCATGATAAAATCCATTTAACTGTATTCACGACGTTAGTTAATCCGATTATTTCCAGACACATTGCTCCACTTTTAAATCGATTGTGTAACGGAAACACGCGTTAATATATCTGATAGTAAAATCGTTATGAGCTTGGATATGAAAGGCTACACAACACCAACATCAATTGCAAAATACACATGCACCAATTACATTACCAAGGCTGTAAAAATGTTATATGATACCAAATGTGTGTGCGTGCGTGCGTGCGTGCGTGCGTGCGTGCGTGTGTGTGTGTGTATAACAAATGTTATTTTGTAAACTGTTAAACATATATGTAAATATATACGTAAATAACTTTTACTGATAAATGCACCTGATATGTACATGTACCTGAAATCAAACACTTTGGCACGCCTACGTGAGTTTTTCTATATTTTTGGTTGTCTAACAAGGAATATACAATTTCACCCCCACACCAAAAAAAAGGCTACCTAGATCTAATATCCATTTTTGTGTTAACTCACCTTTGTGTCTCAAATATATACTAAATATAACGTTCATATCTAAATTTACACTTTTTAATATATAAACTCTAGTTACATTTCATTAGAATAGAACTTACATTTTTCTCCGAAATGACCCAATAACCCTGGCCTAAGACATATACACGTTATATTAATTTTTGTTATACATTTTCCTCCCATCGCTTCCAAACGTTTACTTATCTATTTATCTTTTATTGTATTTTCACAATCAAAACTACATGCTGATGCATCAGCATATATCTAACAGATATCTAACGCGATGCAACATATCTCACCATTAACCGGTTATATGCTTCTTTGTCATGTGTTACATGAGGCATATTGCCTCTTTTCCTGAATAAACATCTACATTATGTTAAATTTCCCACAGTACATGTATTATTCTGTACTACGTATTATATAACAAATGCTTTATTATTGGATTGTAAAACATTTCACTTGCTCATATGCCTTTGTATTTTCATAGAGAATATATTGTACTTCATAACATTGTGTAACAATATGCATGTTTTTATTATGACCTTGACTTTGATATGTGTAGAACATCTTTTGTATACTTTTGTGTACTCATGGGCATTTCTGCCCCGATGTATTTGGAAATAAATCCTAAATCCTATTAATGGTCGATCCTGGCTTTTAGTAGAGAGTTAACCCTGTACAATTGTTAGGACTACCGTAACACGTTATTTTGCGACACCTAAGATTCACTTACCATTTGTTGTCAGACAGTTACCGCGGCAATCTATGTAAAAAAGGTTTTAACGTTCATGTCGTTGTTATTAAGTTTGGTTTTACGGGTGGAGATGGGTGTTCCTCGGATACGAAAAGAAAAGGGAAGGAGGAAAGTAAGAGAAAGTATGAGGAAATAAAAAACAAGGAAATTTCTCCAGAAATGGCGTGAAGATTAGAAATAGATGTCTTTAGTAGATGAATATTGAATTCATTAGCATTAGTAAGGCAAGCTAATAAGAATGATTGAATCATAATTGTGCATCTCCACGCACAAGAAAATACAAGTTGAATGATAAATATAAAGGTTTTGATAATACTTGGGTCAGGGCACATGAACGATTGTTCAGGGCTAGTAGGTTCTGCATTTACTAGCCCGAATGGGCTAGTTGAAAAAAAGTTAGTGTTAAGCCCTGATGTGGTGTACATAAAGACAGTAGTTTGCATGCAATTTAATAAACCTATCTCATAAAATAAATGTACATGTACTAATGCACTGTAGAACCTTATCTTTGATCTTTACTGATAAGCCAAGTTAACCTACTGTGTTTTGGTGTATTTAGCAGACTACTGTGCTATGAAACTGTTTCCATGGCAACCTTGTTATTTTGCATTTTCTAAATTATAAAGACTCTTTTAATTAAAATAACTTGTGTAAATTCTTCTTATTTTTTACATTTGAGTAACTGGAGTTTTGCCACCCTCCATAAATTGTGTTCTTTAGATTAAGTTAGACTTATTTTAAAAACTAAATTTTTGAAGCAACTTTAGACTAACATAAACTAATATTTACATCAGTTTTCTTGACAGATTGTGAATTTCTTGGATATGACGGTTGAGTTCGAAAATGGTTTGGACTGGTAAAAAAACTTGGCCGCCAGGGGGGAGGGTCATTTTCCTTATATTTATTTAGTAAAAAAAGCTTGTTAACACTCTAGAAGTCGCATTTTTTGCCTAATCATCATAATTTTTTTTTAAACATCGATTTTATAAATAAAATAGTTTAGTCACATTGTTGTTGAAAAACAGGTCATTCCTTTTTATCACAGGTGAGTGACTTTGGGCCTTTCAGGCCCTCTTGTTTTCAATATTGATTACTTTTCGAGAACACTTCAGTAATATTTGAACTGATCAATCAATTTTAATTGCAGGTTTCAGTTTAACTGCATAATTATGAGGCATTGAGCAGAATTGTAAAGCATCAATTAATATTATGCAACACTAGACCAAATAACTACATATATAAATGAGTATAAAATGATACATCATGGGACAAGGTTGTATTTTCTGCTTGAAAGAAAAGTTAAGTTGCAATTCTTTGTTTGAATGTTTACAAAACCCAAAAGTCAATATTGAAAAAGGCATTCAGAATTTTGGAAACCCTTGTTAGATAATGCTTATAATATTGTATGTTTGGAATACATTTTAACATTTTTAAGTTTTTAAAAAATACCTTGAATTTGTGTTATCTGCCATAGTTACTAGTATGCTGCAATCCATCCAAAAGACATGTGGCTTCTTCACCCTTAAAAATAGGCCCTTTGTAGCATAAACTGACTTTGGATTGCAGAAAGGTCAACTTACCATTGCTACTAATAGATGAAAACAACAGCAGTTTGTTTAAAAGTTTTGTTTTCATGGAAAAACACATTTGTAGCTTATTGAAATACATTGGTCAGGTTCAGAAGCAGCTTGCCGTGCAGAGACGGGGAGGGGAAGTCACTCTATGCAGACTGGCAGCAGATTTTGGAGAGAATATGCTGCAAGAGTTACCTGCCTTGTGGGAGTGCATCTCAAAACACTTACTACAAGAGGGTAAGATTTAATTGTTATCTTGACTGTAAACAGTACATAAAGTTTAATTAAAGCTTATTTGAGTTCGATTGAATCTAATTCCTAAGGCTTATTGATGCACTCATGAGTCTAATTCCACGATAGAACTAATGCTTTGTGTTCTTGGAGGAGATGATGTAAATGCCGCCTGGGTGAGGGAGATATTGAACTTTGCATCTCTTGGTTAGACATCATGGGTCGTATTCACCAACCAATGCATAAACTTAAGATTAAATATTAGACTCTGGCCCAAGAGTTTGATGATTTACAGGCCCAATAATGGTGTTAATGCTGTTACATACTGTTATAAATGAATCATTGTGTAATTAGATGTGTTAACTACCATGCTGTACTTAAATTTCAAACAGTTTTATGCATTACAGTTAAAAGAATATTCTTTATTTGTAGGGTAAGAATGGAGTGGTGAATATGGGCCCATAATCATTAGGCTGGCACTGTGTTCTCTGCAATGCAATGTGTTGCCTGTACATTGATAGGTTGTAAGACTGAATTTCTGACATTTTTATAGCTTTTCTGAAGTCCAATCAATGATAAATTCTAATCGTTGCAGATATTGAAGTGTCGGACACTGTTGCTCAAGACATTGTGAACGCATTCCAAGTTCTGCAGTCCGTAGGGCCCTCCTTGCATCCTGCATTGTTACCTAAGGTAACCATTACATACATTGTTAACCCTTTGCATGCTGGGAAATTTGTCGTCTGCTAAAATGTTGTCTGCTGATTTTCTAAAATTAGCATTTTTAACCAGGTTTTTAACCAGGTTTTCCGAAGGAAAAAACTGGTTATTAGATTGGCGAATGCGGGCGGGCTGGCTGGCTGACTGGCTGGCTGGCTGGCTGGCGGGCGGGCGGGCGGAACAAGCTTGTCCGGGCCATAACTATGTCGTTCATTGTCAGATTTTAAAATCATTTGGCACATTTGTTCACCATCATTGGACGGTGTGTCGCGCGAAATAATTACGTCGATATCTCCAAGGTCAAGGTCACACTTTGAGTTCAAAGGTCAAAAATGGCCATAAATGAGCTTGTCCTGGCCATAACTATGTCATTCATTGTGAGATTTTAAAATCATTTGGCACATTTGTTCACCATCATGGAACGGTGTGTTGCACGAAAGAATCACGTCAATATCTCCAATGTCAAGGTCGCCACGACTAAAAATAGATTTTTTATAAAAACAAACTTACAAAGGGGGTTAATTTTGTTTGTTCATTTCAAAAGTTCAGTTTGAGTTTTCTCCCTTTATCACATTTTTTTTTCACAATGAAAACCTGGTTTTGTGACAATTTTGTCCCTTGTCTTTGATTTTTTTACAAAGAATACTATCAGAATAGCAAACAGTTTGGATCCTGATGAGACGCCACGTTTTGTGGCGTCTCATCTGGATCCAAACTGTTTGAAAAGGCCTTCAAAATTCGGTTCCAGCACTGAAAGAGTTAATGGTTGTAATAATTCTCTTTTTGGCGCCAAAGTCAGGTTTTAAAAAAGTTGTTGCAGATTATACAATGTTGCTGACATTGCCCGAGACTGCAAAGCTTTACATCATATATTTTCAGTCTAATTTTGACTACCAAATATTGTTGGCCACATTTTCCACACCATGACTGGGCTTCATGCTTGTTCAATACACCAAAGATAAACATGCAGCTATGATGATTAACCAGTAGACCATGTTATCTATACGTGTTTGTTGTTGGTTAAAGGGTTTACCAATTATTGTTTGCTTTACTTTACACAAGATATGTCAATAAAAATATGGGCAACTTTCTAATGTTTAATGGCTTGATTTTGTTGATCATGAAGAATTGTAACAGGAGGAATTTCATTTTAGGGGAATAACCTTTTCTTGCTAAAACAATTACAGTCATGTTCTTTCATAATAACTTATTTAGTTTTTATGTGCATTGAATACGCAGATCTTATAACCTCAAAATGTTCAAACTCCTCCACAGCTATTGATAAAGGATTATTTTGCATTAATCCAAAATTACAATTTTCACCAAATGCTCATTTAAAAATCACAACAAAATCCACTTGCACCTTTGTTGTAAATGGGTTGAATATTAAACACATGATGTCTGCAGGCGAGCACTGGATAGATATGCAAAATAATAAAAATATGATTGACTGGCAGGGTCTGCTATTTTTGATTGCCAGACAGTTTAAGCCCTTGCATTTCTAGGTTTGAAAGTAAAACTGTTGTACATGTATCTCATATAGAACTCTGAAGCAGATACAACAATATAACACTCAATCTTGATATGCTCACTTGATTGGTGTGTTTTGCCTCTAATATTTCCTGGTCTTTCAGTTAGCCACCTGCCTGCCCAAGCTGAGATCATACCTGGAGAACCCGTACACAGGTGTACGTCACATGTCTGCCCGCTGTGTGGGCACCCTAGCGGGTCTGGCCACAGCAGACGTGATGTTGTACGCAGTGGAGAAGATACTGCCCATGATGGAGGCCTCAGACAATGAGACGCAACGACAGGGAGCCTCCGAGGCCATAGCCAGTATCCTTTCTCTCTCAAAGATAAATTGTGTCGCGTTCTGAGAAAACTTGGCATAATGCATGTGCGTAAAGTGTCATCCCAGATTAGCCTGTGCAGTCTGCACAGGCTAATCAGGGACGACACTTTACGCTTTTATGGTATTTTTCGATTAAAGGAAGTCCCTTTTTACCGAAAATATTGTTAAGGCGGAAAGTGTCGTCCCTGATTAGCCTGTGCAGTCCGCAAAGGCTAATCAGGGACGACACTTTCTCGCTTTCTGAGAAAACTTGGCATAATGCATGCGCGGAAAGTGTCGTCAGATTAGCCTGTGCAGTCCGCACAGGCTAATCAGGGACGACACTTTCCGCTTTTATGGTATTTTTCGATTAAAGGAAGTCCCTTTTTACCGAAAATCTTGTTAAGGCGGAAAGTGTCGTCCCTGATTAGCCTGTGCGGACTGCACAGGCTAATCTGACGACACTTTACGCACATGCATTATGCCAAGTTTTCTCAGAAAGCGAGAAAGTGTCGTCCCTGATTAGCCTTTGCGGACTGCACAGGCTAATCTGACGACACTTTACGCACATGTATTATGCCCAGTTTTCTCAGAACGCGACTCAATTAAAAATGGGTTTTGGAGTTGACTTTCAGGGACGTGTATGGGTCAGCAGTCACGTTGGCATCTGGGATATGGTACTGCCTGGAAATCTTAAACTCTTTGCTGAGAGCCCAACCTTGAAATGTTCTAGCAATTTTCTACTGACATTCAGTACTGTGTTTACCGAGGAAACAGACTTGAGAGTATCACGATCAGCTCTTTCCTTTTGATGCTTAAATAAATGTGTTTCAACAGTAAATGGATGGCTAAGAATGAGTATTTTTCATTCAGATGTTTTAAATCTATTGCTTCTTCTAAATTGTAGTTGAATGATGAATTTATTGATAAGGCTATTTTAATAATTGAACAAAAAATTGCACAGTTTAATGAAGGGCTTTTGAAAGGAAGAGGTTTTATAAAATGCTAATTGATATACAGTAAAGGTATTTGAATAAACACCTTTTTAATAAAAAAAAGAGATACTTTCTTAGTATTAACTAATGGTGTGATTGTTCAAGCAGCTCATAGAGAAATAAGTAGATATTTCTTGTTTCAGTTTTTGTATATCTTTTATCAATTGAAGCATATACTGATTTTAATACTTTAACCTATTTTTAAGTAAATGCTGTACTGTTTAAAAAGTTAAGCACAATACTAGGCTGGCTGGTTAATGAGAGTTCTTGACTATAAATCTGAGGATCGCGGGTTCGATCACCGGCCAGGATACATAGCTTGTGTGGACTTTGGTCATGAAACTTTCTACCCCTACTCCTGATCCAAGTAGGGCAGTTGTCAGTTACCTGCATGTCAGTATGTGATCTTAGCACTGGACAACCAGCTTACCCAGATAAAGTGGGAGTTGGTTAAATGACCCCTGTTATATGATTGAAATACATAAAATGGCAAAAAAAAATCAAATAAACTGACAAACAAATTTTAGAGCAATACCTTTCAAGAGTTCTTTTTTCATCCCACTTGTGTACATTACATCTCCTGACGGCCTATCAGACATTATAGAAGTTCTAGGCCTGGATATTCTGCCCTACATAGTGCTACTCATAGTGCCCCTGCTGGGCCGCATGACTGACCAACACCCAGACGTACGCATGATTGCCACGCACTGCTTTGCTTCAATGATCAGACTGCTGCCACTTGAGGTATGAACTTATTAGTAGCCAATAAGACCACTTTGATGTAATGGAATGGAGATAGTACTGGTCAAGCAATGGGGTTTTATTAGGAGGTTTCCGGGCCGGTTTCTATCAGCAGGTCTCAACCCTGGGCTCTTTCAGGAAGTTTCTGTCCCCACCGTGGGAGTGTTCTCCAGATTCTTCCCGCAAGACTCAAGTACAGGTTTTACACAGAAAATACACTGAAAAGAGTCACAATAAGCCAATTCAATCAAAGTAAAATAAAAAAGGTTTTAATTAATGGTACCCAAAATGCCAAGTTTATATTTTAGGTCAAAGTTGAGATTTTGGCGCATTGCAGTTTATTTCCCCTCTTTAAATGCTGAAATTGTTTATCAAATAGTTCTTAACTGTATTTGATCAGTTTTATAGTAGACAGTTTTACTGATATCTAGAAGGGAAGGGTGAGTTTTTTTTCCCTCCACTTAAAGGTTTTCAAACTTACTCAGATGCTATATCAATTAATTAGTTGACAATGTGGATTTTTATGCCCCCGGATGTATGATCGAGGGTATATTGTTTTTAGCTCACCTGAGCACAACGTGCTAATGGTGAGCTTTTGTGAACGCCTTTTGTCCGTTGTCCGTTGTGCGACGTCAACATTTGCCTTGGTCTTAATAATATCTTGGATGTGTTCGAAAATGGTTACGTTTGCTTGAAAAACATGGCTGCCAAGGGGGGGGGGGGCATTTTTCCTTATATGGCTATAGTAAAATCTTGTTAACACTCTAGAGACCACATTTATTGTCCAATCTTCATGAAACTTGCTCATATGATTTGTCCCAATGATATCTTGAATGAGTTCAAAATGGTAGCCTTTGCTTGAAAAACATGGCTGCCAAGGGGCGGGGCATTTTCCTTATATGGCTATATATTGCTATATTGGAATCTTGTTAACTCTCTAGAGGCCACATTTATTGTCCGATCTTAATGAAACTTGGTCAGAACATTCATCCCAATGATATCTTGGACGAGTTTGAAAATGATGCCGGTTGGTTGAAAAACATGGCCGCTAAACATTTGTTTCCTGTGTAGTAAAGTTTGGTTTTATTATGTCATTATTATGTACCATTAACTGTATTATTTAATTTTTCATAACACAGAATTTTCATAATTAACATAACTGTTTTAGTCATTATTACTTATGGTAAGCCTATCAACTAAGAGATAGCTGAAAGAAAGGCAACATGTACACAATTTTGCAGTATCTATCTCCCTTGTTTAACCTGCTGAGTCATGTTTCTCAATCTTTCTTTTTGTCCCCGGCAGGGTGGCATATAGCAGTTGAACTGTCGGTCAGTCAGTATGTCAGTCTGTCCGTCCGTCCGAAAAAAACTTTAAGTAACATTGGCCATAACTTTTTAAATATTGAAGATAGCATCTTGATATTTGGAAAGGTCTAGGGTGGAAAAAACAAAGTCAAGGGAAGTTATAAGCTTTAAATGGACATAGTTATCTGACCTGCCAACGTATATATTTTTGTTAAATAAATCAAAGTGGCGCAGTAGGCGGCATTGTGTTTCTGACAAACACATTGTGGTAAAAGGTCAAGGTCATCCTTTACGGTCTAAAAAATACAGATTTAAGGGAAGTAATAAGCTTTAAAAAGGGAGAAAATTATTCAATATTGAACATAGCCACTTTATATATTTGGCATGCATGTGTATCCCATGGAGCTGCACATTTTGAGTGGTGAATCTACAGTCACGGTAGTGGCTTTTAATTATTTGCTACTAAAAATAGAGATTTGTTACAGACAATTATTTTCAAGGGAAGTAATTTATATAATTATAAATCTCATATTATATATTTCCCTACCAAGAATTCAAGTTTTTTTCACAGTTACTGTACAGATTTATTATTTTGATTATTTATAACCCAAATGATTGATTTTTCAAAGTTTTTTTTTTAATGATATAATTATAATTTCTTTGATGTTCATTACATACCTGTGGATTTATGTCCATAGATGCATGATCATTCAACTCTGGCTATGATCTCTTTTAAAGCCTTGGTTGTCAGTGATGTCCGACATGGTCTGTGAGACCCTCCCCACCCCCCCCCCCCCCCACCCCGGTTGGATTGGACAAAATTCAAGGGAAGTAATAACCTTTAAAGGGAGATGATTTCTATACCTGCCAAATGATAAATAGAAATTTTATTTCAATGCGGCGCAGTAGGGGGCATTGTGTTTCTGACAAACACATCTCTTGTTACTTCTGCTCTACAATTTGTTAGACCCCTTGGTTTCAAAACACTTTAAGGGTAAATACTTCAAAATGCATATTTTTATAGTATAATGACATTTTTGGCTAAGTTGTAATTTCTTGTGTAAATCTGTACTTATTGTTTTGTCACATTTGTTATCAGTTTGTAGCAAATTAATCTATAATGGGAACTATTACTGATAAGCCATCTATGAGAAATTCCCTGCAGATATTGATCATTGCAGTGTGTAACTTTTTACCACTCAGCTTTCTTAGCCAGGTAGTGTCTGATACAGTTAGAAAACCAGCATGAGTTGCCCCGAACAAATTGATAATGACCACAGACTGACAGAATCATGATTCTTAGGTACTTAATTACCCTCTCATTGTGCTCTATGCCAGAAGTTAATATCAGTGGTCAGTAATTCAAGCTAGTTGAAGTGTTTGATATATTTTATTTCACGGAAGGAGTATTAAATGCATGTTTTTAACAATTAACAAAAAATATGTAATTTAAATGGGAACTACATATCAAAACAAGATTCCATAATAATTCACTATATATAATCATATTAGTTTAGTTTAAACCTATTTATTTTAGCTTGATTTCATCGAAAGCCTAAGGCTTTTATAGTTCATTTATCAAGATTTAATCTTTTTCAGGCTTTATGTATTAAAACATTGTCAGAAAATTGAAAATAAAACAGTAATGAATGATACACAATATTAATGAAATGAAATATAAAATCGATACATTTTCATATTTCTAAATTGTTAAGTGTAAAACAGCCTACTGTTGAATAATATGTTTATAAAATTATATTTAAGTAAACGGCAATACCTTTAGTTAATTGAATTACAACCAATCAGCGGTGTCATCCTGACCGGAAATAAGCGTTTGTCGAATAAATATTTCCACATTACATAAGTGCTCACAAAGTTACATAACCCGTAACCATCCCGTGACCGGTTCACTTGCGTAAGCAAACGAGACGGCAATACCACACCTGGATACGACAGTTTAGTTCGAAAATGGTTTGGATCGGTAAAAAAACATGGCCGCCAGGGGAGTATTTTTCCTTATATTTATATAGTAAAAAAGCTTGTGAACACTCTAGAAGTCACATTTTTTGTCTAATCATCATGAAATTTTGTCAAAACATTAGCTATGTGGATGTCTCGGACGAGTTTGAAAATGGTCGTGATAAGTGCAAAAACATGGGCACCAGGTGGTGGGGCAGTTTTCTTTATATGTATAAAGTTAAAACATGTGAACAGTCTAGAAGACACATTATCTTAATGAAATTTGGACATATCTTGGAAGAGTTCAAAAATGGTTCAGGTCTGTTAAAAAAAACATGGCCGCCAGGGGGCCATTTGTTGTTCATTCTTCATGAAACTTGGTTAGAACATTATCATGTTTCATTGATATCTTGGGCTGCAAAGAACAGGTCATTTCTTTTTATCTCAGGTGAGCAACTTTGGGCCTTTCAGGCCCTCTTGTTGGTCTGTCTGCCTGTCTGTCACTGTCTGTCTGTATGTCTGTCATTGTATGTGTCACAAACTTTAAACTTGGTCATAACTTTTGCAATATTGAAGATAGCAACTTGATATTTGGCTTGCATGTGTATCTCATGGAGCTGCACATTTTGAGTGGTGAAAGGTTAAGGTCATCTTTCAAGGTCAAAGGTCAAATATATGGCCTCAAAGCGGCGCAGTGGGGGGGCATTGTGTTTCACAAACACAGCTCTTGTTTAATAATATTATTATGTAAAGTAATAGTTTGGGTACAATAAGATAGACAATTTGTGCTTACTAATCCTATCCTTTAAGTAATAATACTGTTCATGATTTCCAGGTGGGAGTACCTGACCCCCCAGACATGGCCAAGTCTCTGTCGGAACAGAAACAGAAAGAGCGCGTCTTCCTTGAACAGCTTTTGGATATCTCCAAACTTGAGAATTACACCATTGATGTACCGATAAAAGCTGAGCTAAGAAAATATCAGCAGGTATCATATAGGATATGCAATAACTTATTATTGAAAATTGACAATAGCTTGATATCGTATTTCATTATTTTAATGTAGATTAAATAAACAACCAAACTTCAAAGAATTCTTTCAAGTTGTTACTTATGTGTGTTCTTTTTATTTTAAAATGTCATTTCACCAAATAACATCATGTGATTGGTATGTAAAGAATATTTATCCTATGAACAAGCTCAAAATGTAATCTTATATAGTCAAATGGATGATAAAAATATATATGACAATACACGGTACAGTATAGCATGTGATAAAAAGTAAATTAGATTGATGCGTTTGTTTGTGGACTCTTGTTGCTCTTGTTTACAATTGCTTTTTTATCCCTTTTTTTTATCTTCCTTTATATTATTAGCTTTAACATTGGTTAAATATTAAATAATTGTTGTTAGATTTTTTTTTAGCTCACCTGATTGCTCAGGTGAGCTTTTGTGACCGGTCTTTGTCCGTCGTACGTACGTCCGTTAACATTTGTTCATAAACACTCTAGAGGCCACATTTATTGTCCGATCTTCATGAAACTTGGTCAGAAGCTTTGTCCCAATAAAATGTCGGTCGAGTTCAAAACTGGGTCGTGCCGGTCAAAAACTAGGTCACTAGGTCAAAAAAAAGAAAAAACTTGTAAACACTGTAGAAGTCACATTTCATGCCCAATCTTCATGTAACTTTGTCTAAATGTCTGTCTGTCTTAATGATATGTTGGTTGAGTTCAAAAGTGGTTCTGGTCCGTTGAAAAACATGGCCGCCAGTGGGCGGGGCAGTTTTCCATAATGGCTATAGAGAAACCTTGTAGACACTAGAAGTCACAATTTTGGCCCAATCATCATGAAAGTTAATCAAAACATTGGTTTTATTGATATGTCGGACGAGTTCGAAAACTGTCCAGATCAGTGAAAAAACATGGACGCCAGTGGGCGGGTCATTTTTCTCTATATGTATACAGTCAAACCTGAATTCAGCGGTCAGTAAAGGGAAATGATCAAAGTGACCGTTGTCAACAGGTGACCGTTGAATTCGGATCACAATTTTAAGAAGGTTGGTCAGTTGGTAGTATTACTACACTGTAACTCCAATATAACGCGGATGACGGGGTCCAAGCCACGCAACAGCGTTATAAACGGACAGCGTTATAAGTTTTGAGCTCATTTATTGCAGGGGCTATAACAACATCAATAGTATAGCCTATAATATAGGTCCTGTAAAGTGTAAGCTGTGTTGTCATCCGAAAATGCATGCATATAAACCGCATCGTATCGATAACATTATACATACCGCTTTTATTACGTGCACGTTAATCCGATAATCCAATAAAATTACAACATCACTTACAAGAATAATAATCTTCAACATTTATGGCGGTAAATATGTTTACGAATTTTGTAAACACCGCAATATGCATGCGCCATTTTTCAGAAGTTTAAAGAGAACAGTGCATTATGGGGCAGAGCTTTCATTGGAAAAAGCGCATCTAAATTTAGATTGAATGCAATACGATACATGTACAAATTGCATCATACGACGTCATGCAAAAAACGTGATTTTCGGGCTTTCTGATACTGGGAAAAAGTAAATCTCTGTTAACAATTACAGTGCGTTAGCATGTCAAAAAATCGTCCGGATTATTTAATAAATTTCTCGTACACGAAATGAATTAAATGACTAAATATTAGAATGATAATGAAATGACAGAAAAAACTTGTTTTATACTGTGCGCAGTATATTTTACAGCCGCTCCTTTTTTGTAGAGTCAAACTGCAATCATATCAATGTAAGAATGTTTTTATCGTTTTGAATAACTTCAATTTTATAATTATCCCGCTTGCACGTTCCTTATCGAAACTAGCGCAACGTACCGCGTATAGGGAATACATGTAATAAACACCGACTGGCCAGTTTTCACACCTTTATTGACATTACACAACAGATTAACACCTATTAGCTGTCGAGGGTCTTTTAACCTATAATCGATTAAAATCAGTTACACGAACGGATAAAGCAATCAAGCTGTGATATCCGGCTTCTTTGAATTTTCTGAAAATACATTAAGTTGCATAACATGGATATGAATCAGAAATGGAAGGTTGGAGAACAAACGGGATCCAAGGACCCCCCGCGTTATATTGGACACAGCGTTATAACGGACCGCACTATATTGGAGTTACAGTGTACGTCGTTACCCCACCGAGTCGTTTGCATACAGTGTAAAACAAATGCTCATTGCATTAACAAAGCATAATAACAGCATTAACTTACGCGTGTACATTGAATAATAGAGAATAATATCTTTTAGATTGATTTAATTTCATATTGTTAAATTAAACAATGACTTTATCAACGCTGGTATAATTATTTACTCATGCGTCTCATTCATTCAGTAAATAAAGCTTGTTACGTTCCGTTGACGTCTCGTCCGTAAAAGTCTAAAATGCGGATTCGGTGTCATAAACCGATAGTACGGTGTAATTGTACCGTTCTAATTCAAAGAAATAGCGGTCATTTAATTTAGCGATAATTACTTTCAACAAGTCATAAACTCTGACATATTTTCTTTTAAGAATACCCCAACAATTATTCCCGGAAAAGATACCTTCTCAACACCTTATAATTTGTTTACTCGCAGCGGGCCGCTTTTATAATATCATAGACAATTACCGCTTTCAGACGCTTTAAACGCAAAATAGACGGACAAATAATGTGCCGTGTTTTTAATTTTCGCAACTCGAGACAACTGACGCGTGACCCTTGATTTCAGGTCAAACATGAATTTCGGAGTGGAATACAGGCCGTTATGGTCAGGTGGCCGTTAAATTCAAGTTTGAGTTTGCAAATGGTCCCGATGGGTGCCAGGGGGGGGGGCAGTTTTCCTTATGTGACTATATAGAGAGAAACCTTGTGATTGAACACTATGGAAGTCACATATTTTGCCTAATCATCGTGAAACTTAGTCAATACATTGGTTTTATTGATTTCTTGGATAATTTGGAAAATGGCTCAGATCGGTGAAACACACTTTTTAGCTCACCTGATTGCTCAGGTGAGGTTTTAGGATTGGTCTTTGTCCGCTGTGTGTCCGTCCACATTTGGTTTGTAAACACTCTAGCATTCACATTTCTCAAGCTTTCTTTATCAAAATTGCTGAAAGATCTCAGTCAAGTTTGATGATAGGTCACCATTTCAAATCTAACAAAAACAAAAACACTCCCTACGCCAGAGTTTTGGTTCAATAATGATGAAACTTGACCAGGATGTTTGTCTGGTCAATATCTAGGTCAAGTTTGACATTAGGTAAAGATTGAATGAACCAACTCCTCTCAGGTGAGCGAACTAGGGCCATCTTGGCCCTCTTGTTAAAAATTATAAATAGTCTAATGGCAGGGGTGACATTTGATTAGTCAGGGGTGTAAAATTCCATTCAGCTGATGTTAGTAAAATGTGCAGAGTGCATGTTCCATGTCTAAATAATGGCTTATTCCATAAAGCGAGGCTGAAAAAGTAAACTTCACATGTCCTTTGTCTTGGTACCTTAATTGGAACACTTGTCATAATATTTTGTTATATTTGGTGTTGTTTCTTTACAGGATGGAGTGAATTGGCTTGGATTTCTCAACAAGTACAAGCTCCATGGCATTCTTTGTGATGATATGGGGCTGGGTAAAACCCTGCAGTCGATATGCATAGTGGCTACAGACCACTATAGGAGGGCCCAAAAGTATAAGGTAGGGTGTTGTTAAGGGTAACCCTGCAGTCAATATGCATAGTGGTTACAGACCACTATAGGATGGCCCAAAAGTATAAGGTAGGGTGTAGTTCAGGGTATTAACCTGCAGTTGCACAGTGGTTATGTATCACTATATAAGGCCAAAGAAATTTAAGGAAGGGTATAATTCTTGGTATAACCCTGCAGTCAATTTTCATAGTGGCTATGGAAGACTATAGTAGGGCGAAAAAGTACAGTGGAAACCTGTTGGCTTGAACTCTCTGGGCTCGAGTTTCCAGTTGGCTGGAACTCCCCTCAAATTACCAATTTTTATTGCTATACATAAAAATTTTTGTTGGATGGCTCGAGAGGGTGGAATTATCGAATGTCTCGAACTGTTTTCACAGCCCAGGTCACACATTTCACACGTTATTTTGGCTTGAACTCATTTCGGTTCGCATAGAGCTGTTAATCGATTAGGAGCACTTGATTAAAGACACGCCATAATTGCAAACGTCTCAATCGTTAATTGATTTGAGTTAAAGATGATATTCATGTTTTGTAGATGCATCACAACATGAACAATGTCATCTTGATGGAATAGAAAACTTTGTATCTATACAACAACCCATGAACAAAAACACATACTGAAATCCTGTCATTCTTTAAATAAAGCGAATAAATACATACATGTAAACTAGTGCTGATAAATATTTCAACGATGTGTATGTAGTGCTTATGCTTGTTTTGTTTCTTAGTGCTGTTTCTTACATATACCTGTAAATGTGCTACATGTATGTAAAAGCGTGCTGATGAAATAAACATTTATTATATGATTTTTGTTTTAAATTGATTGTGTGTGTAACTTTTTAAAAATATTGATTAATAAAAATATTAAGTATTAACTTCGTTCTTATTAATTCAAAAGCAGAAATTAGTACGGCGTTTAAGCAGTATGAATAATTTTCAACTGGAGATGTAAACCTATTGCAGATTTGTTAGTAAACATAAGTATAATAGAAATTGGTTGGCTCGAATTCTGGATGGCTTGAACTTATGTTGTTGGTCCCTGCAAGTTCGAGCTATCGTGTTTTGACTGTATAAGATAGGGTTTAGTCAAAGTTTATTGGCAAAATGGCTACAAACCATTATTTTGGAGCCCAAAGTATATGGTAGGGTTTTTTAATGCACAGTCAGCCTGGGAAATTGGTAATTGGTGAAGCTATTTGATCACATATGAGGTTAAATTGAATGTGTTATGCTGATTAGCACGTAATTCAAATATGATGTATAAGTAATTCTCAATTGTCTTGTATCTGTTTTAGATTGATAAATTTTCAAGTTTATAAAAAAAAATAATTCTCCATCCCATTTACTAAGAACTATTGGGGGTTTACTTTATTTATTTGCTTGCAAAATATGATGAAACAAAATTCTAACATTTATTTGTGTTGCCATTCAGGAAAAGCAGAGCCCTGACAGTTGCCCCCTTCCATCCATTGTGGTGTGTCCCCCAACTCTGATTGGACACTGGGTATATGAGGTTCAGAAGTTCATAGACCGCGAGTACCTAGACCCCCTCATGTATGCTGGAACACCTTCAGAGAGGCAGAGGTCAGTACATAGACAGCGAGTACCTAGACCTCCTCATGTATGCTGGAACACCCTCAGAGAGGCAGAGGTTAGTACATAGACAGCGAGTACCTAGACCCCCTCATGTATGCTGGAACACCCTCAGAGAGACAGAGGTGAGTACATAGCAAGTACCTAGACCCCCTTATGTATGCTGGAACACCCTCAGAGAGGCAGAGGTTAGTACATAGACAGCAAGTACCTAGACCCCCTCATGTATGCTGGAACACCTTCAGAGAGGCAGAGGTTAGTACATAGACAGCGAGTACCTAGACCCCCTCATGTATGCTGGAACACCCTCAGAGAGACAGAGGTTAGTACATAGACAGCGAGTACGTAGACCTCCTCATGTATGCTGGAACACCCTCAGAGAGGCAGAGGTTAGTACATAGACAGCGAGTACCTAGACCTCCTCATGTATGCTGGAACACCCTCAGAGAGGCAGAGGTTAGTACATAGACAGCGAGTACCTAGACCTCCTCATGTATGCTGGAACACCCTCAGAGAGGCAGAGGTTAGTTCATAGACAGCGAGTACGTAGACCTCCTCATGTATGCTGGAACACCCTCAGAGAGGCAGAGGTTAGTACATAGACAGCGAGTACCTAGACCTCCTCATGTATGCTGGAACACCCTCAGAGAGGCAGAGGTTAGTACATAGACAGCGAGTACCTAGACCCCCTCATGTATGCTGGAACACCTTCAGAGAGGCAGAGGTGAGTACATAGACAGCGAGTACCTAGACCCCCTCATGTATGCTGGAACACCTTCAGAGAGGCAGAGGTGAGTTCATAGACTTCGAGTACCTAGACCACCTCATGTATGCTGGAAAACACTCAGAGAGACAGAGGTTAGTACATAGACAGCGAGTACCTAGACCCCCTCATGTATGCTGGAACACCCTCAGAGAGACAGAGGTTAGTACATATGCAGCGAGTACCTAGACCCCCTCATGTATGCTGGAACACCCTCAGAGAGGCAGAGGTCAGTACATAGGCAGCGAGTACCTAGACCCCCTCATGTATGCTGGAACACCCTCAGAGAGGCAGAGGTGAGTACATAGACAGCGAGTACTTAGACCTCCTCATGTATGCTGGAACACCCTCAGAGAGACAGAGGTTAGTACATAGACAGCGAGTACTTAGACCTTCTCATGTATGCTGGAACACCCTCAGAGAGGCAGAGGTCAGTACATAGGCAGCGAGTACCTAGACCCCCTCATGTATGCTGGAACACCCTCAGAGAGGCAGAGGACAGTACATAGACAGCGAGTACCTAGACCCCCTCATGTATGCTGGAACACCCTCAGAGAGGCAGAGGTGAGTACATAGACCGTGAGTACCTAGACCCCCTCATGTATACTGGAACACCTTCAGAGAGGCAGAGGTGAGTACAAATACCGCGAGTACCTAGACCCCCTCATGTATGCTGGAACACCTTCAGAGAGGCAGAGGTGAGTACAAATACCGCGAGTACCTAGACCCCCTCATGTATGCTGGAACACCTTCAGAGAGGCAGAGGTCAGTACATAGGCAGCGAGTACCTCGACCCCCTCATGTATGCTGGAACACCCTCACAGAGGCAGAGGTGAGTACATAGACCGCGAGTACCTAGACCCCCTCATGTATACTGGAACACCTTCAGAGAGGCAGAGGTGAGTACATAGACTGCGAGTACCTAGGCCCCCTCATGTATGCTGGAACACCCTCAGAGAGACAGAGGTTTGTACATAGACAGCGAGTACCTAGACCCCCTCATGTATGCTGGAACACCCTCAGAGAGACAGAGGTGAGTACATAGACAGCGAGTACCTAGACCCCCTCATGTATGCTGGAACACCTTCAGAGAGGCAGAGGTGAGTACATAGACAGCGAGTACCTAGACCCCCTCATGTATGCTGGAACATCCTCAGAGAGGCAGAGGTTAGTACATAGACAGCGAGTACCTAGACCCCCTCATGTATGCTGGAACACCTTCAGAGAGGCAGAGGTCAGGACATAGACAGAGAGTACCTAGACCTCCTCATGTATGCTGGAACATCCTCAGAGAGACAGAGGTGAGTACATAGGCTGCGAGTACGTAGACCCCCTCATGTATGCTGGAACACCCTCAGAGAGACAGAGGTTAGTACATAGACAGCGAGTACCTAGACCCCCTCATGTATGCTGGAACACCCTCAGAGAGACAGAGGTTAGTACATAGACAGCGAGTACCTAGACCCCCTCATGTATGCTGGAACACCTTCAGAGTGGCAGAGTTGAGTACATAGACAGCGAGTACCTAGACCCCCTCATGTATGCTGGAACACCTTCAGAGAGGCAGAGGTGAGTACAAATACCGCGAGTACCTAGACCCCCTCATGTATGCTGGAACACCTTCAGAGAGGCAGAGGTCAGTACATAGGCAGCAAGTACCTAGACCCCCTCATGTATGCTGGAACACCCTCACAGAGGCAGAGGTGAGTACATAGACCGCGAGTACCTAGACCCCCTCATGTATACTGGAACACCTTCAGAGAGGCAGAGGTGAGTACATAGACTGCGAGTACCTAGGCCCCCTCATGTATGCTGGAACACCCTCAGAGAGACAGAGGTTTGTACATAGACAGCGAGTACCTAGACCCCCTCATGTATGCTGGAACACCCTCAGAGAGACAGAGGTGAGTACATAGACAGCGAGTACCTAGACCCCCTCATGTATGCTGGAACACCTTCAGAGAGGCAGAGGTCAGTACATAGACAGCGAGTACCTAGACCCCCTCATGTATGCTGGAACATCCTCAGAGAGGCAGAGGTTAGTACATAGACAGCGAGTACCTAGACCCCCTCATGTATGCTGGAACACCTTCAGAGAGGCAGAGGTCAGGACATAGACAGAGAGTACCTAGACCTCCTCATGTATGCTGGAACATCCTCAGAGAGACAGAGGTGAGTACATAGGCTGCGAGTACGTAGACCCCCTCATGTATGCTGGAACACCCTCAGAGAGACAGAGGTTAGTACATAGACAGCGAGTACCTAGACCCCCTCATGTATGCTGGAACACCCTCAGAGAGACAGAGGTTAGTACATAGACAGCGAGTACCTAGACCCCCTCATGTATGCTGGAACACCTTCAGAGAGGCAGAGGTGAGTACATAGACAGCGAGAACCTAGACCCCCTCATGTATGCTGGAACACCTTCAGAGAGGCAGAGGTGAGTTCATAGACTTCGAGTACCAAGACCACCTCATGTATGCTGGAACACACTCAGAGAGACAGAGGTTAGTACATAGACAGCGAGTACCTAGACCCCCTCATGTATGCTGGAACACCCTCAGAGAGACAGAGGTTAGTACATAGACAGCGAGTACCTAGACCTCCTCATGTATGCTGGAACACCCTCAGAGAGGCAGAGGTCAGTACATAGACAGCGAGTACCTTGACCCCCTCATGTATGCTGGAACACACTCAGAGAGGCAGAGGTCAGTACATAGGCAGCGAGTACCTAGACCCCCTCATGTATGCTGGAACACCCTCAGAGAGGCAGAGGTCAGTACATAGGCAGCCAGTACCTAGACCCCCTCATGTATGCTGGAACACCCTCAGAGAGTTAGGGGTGAGTACATAGGCAGCGAGTACCTAGACCCCCTCATGTATGCTGGAACACCCTCAGACAGGCAGAGGTAAGTACATAGGCAGCGAGTACCTACACCCCCTCATGTATGCTGGAACACCTTTAGAGAGGCAGAGGTCAGTACATAGACAGCGAGTACGTAGACCTCCTCATGTATGCTGGAACACCCTCACAGAGGCAGAGGTGAGTATATAGACAGCGAGTACCTAGACCTCCTCATGTATGCTGGAACACCTTCAGAGAGGCAGAGGTCAGTACATAGGCAGCGAGTATCTAGACCCCCTCAAGTATGCTGGAACACCTTCAGAGAGGCAGAGGTCAGTACATAGGCAGCGAGTACCTAGACCTCCTCATGTATGCTGGAACACCCTCACAGAGGCAGAGGTGAGTACATAGACCGCGAGTACCTAGACCCCCTCATGTATACTGGAACACCTTCAGAGAGGCAGAGGTGAGTACATAGACCGCCAGTACCTAGACCCCCTAATGTATACTGGAACACCTTCAGAGAGGCAGAGGTGAGTACATAGACTGCGAGTACCTAGACCCCCTCATGTATGCTGGAACACCCTCAGAGAGGCAGAGGTGAGTATATAGACCGCTAGTACCTAGACCCCCTCATGTATGCTGGAACACCCTCAGAGAGGCAGAGCAATGTACATAGAGCGCGAGTACCTAGACCCCCTCATGTATGCTGGAACACCCTCAGAGAGGCAGAGATGAGTACATAGACCGCGAGTACCTAGACCCCCTCATGTATGCTGGAACACCCTCAGAGAGGCAGAGGTGAGTACATAGACAGCTAGTACATAGACCACCTCATGTATACTGGAACACACTCAGAGAGGCAGAGGTGAATACATAGGCTGCGAGTACGTAGACCACCTCATGTATACTGGAACACCTTCAGAGAGGCAGAGGTGAGTACATAGGCTGCGAGTACCTAGACCCCCTCATGTATGCTGGAACACCCTCATAGAGACAGAGGTGAGTACATAGACAGCGAGTACCTAGACCCCCTCATGTATGCTGGAACACCCTCAGACAGACAGAGGTTAGTACATAGACAGCGAGTACCTAGACCCCCTCATGTATGCTGGAACACCCTCAGAGAGGCAGAGGTGAGTATATAGACCGCTAGTACCTAGACCCCCTCATGTATGCTGGAACACCCTCAGAGAGGCAGAGGTTAGTACATAGACCGCGAGTACCTAGACCCCCTCATGTATGCTGGAACACCCTCAGAGAGACAGAGGTCAGTACATCGGCAGCGAGTACCTAGACCCCCTAATGTATACTAGAACACCCTCACAGAGGCAGAGGTAAGTACATAGACTGCGAGTACCTAGACCCCCTCATGTATACTGGAACACCTTCAGAGAGGCAGAGGTGAGTACATAGACTGCGAGTACCTAGACCCCTTCATGTATGCTGGAACACCCTCAGAGAGGCTTAGGTGAGTACATAGACCGCGAGTACCTAGACCCCCTCATGTATGCTGGAACACCCTCAGAGAGGCAGAGGTGAGTATATAGACCGCTAGTACCTAGACCCCCTCATGTTTGCTGGAACACCCTCAGAGAGGCAGAGGTGAGTACATAGACCTTGAGTACCTAGACCCCCTCATGTATGCTGGAACACCTTCAGAGAGGCAGAGGTGAGTACATATGCTGCGCGTACGTAGACCACCTCATGTATACTGGAACACCCTTAGAGAGGCAGAGGTAAGTACATAGACAGCAAGTACCTAGACCCCCTAATGTATGCTGACAAACCCTCAGAGAGGAAAAGGTGAGTACATAGACAGCGAGTACGTAGACCCCCTCATGTATACTGGAACACCCTCAGAGAGGCAGAGGTGAGAACATAGGCTGCGAGTACGTAGACCACCTCATGTATACTGGAACACCCTTAGAGAGGCAGAGTTGAGTACATAGGCTGCGAGTACCTAGACCTCCTCATGTATGCTGGAACACCCTCAGAGAGGCAGAGGTGAGTACATAGGCTGCGAGTACGTAGACCCCCTCATGTATACTGGAACACCTTCAGAGAGGCAGAGGTGAGTACATAGGCTGCGAGTACCTAGACCACCTCATGTATACTGGAACACCCTTATGGAGGCAGAGGTAAGTACATAGACAGCAAGTACCTAGACCCCCTCATGTATGCTGGAACACCCTCAGAGAGGCAAAGGTGTGTACATAGACAGCGAGTACCTAGACCCCCTCATGTATACTGGAACACCCTCAGAGAGGCAGAGGTGAGTACATAGGCTGCGAGTACGTAGACCACCTCATGTATACTGGAACACCCTTAGAGAGGCAGAGGTGAGTACATAGACAGCGAGTACCTAGACCCCCTCATGTATGCCGGAACACCCTCAGAGAGACAGAGGTCAGTACATAGGCAGCGAGTACCTAGACCACCTCATGTATGCTGGAACACCCTCACAGAGGCAGAGGTGAGTACATAGACCGCGAGTACCTAGACCCCCTCATGTATACTGGAACACCTTCAGAGAGGCAGAGGTCAGTACATAGGCTGCAAGTACCTAGACCCCCTCATGTATGCTGGAACACCCTCAGAGAGGCAGAGGTGAGTACATAGGCTGCGAGTACGTAGACCACCTCATGTTTACTGGAACACCTTCAGAGAGGCAGAGGTGAGTACATAGGCTGCGAGTACGTAGACCCCCTCATGTATACTGGAACACCCTCAGAGAGGCAGAGGTGAGTACATAGGCTGCGAGTATGTAGACCCCCTCATGTATACTGGAACACCCTCAGAGAGTCAGAGGTGAGTACATAGGCTCCGAGTACGTAGACCACCTCATGTATACTGGAACACCCTTAGAGAGGCAGAGGTGAGTACATAGGCTGCGAGTACCTAGACCCCCTCATGTATGCTGGTACACCCTCACAGAGGCCGAGTTGAGTACATAGACAGCAAGTACCTAGACCCCCTCATGTATGCCGGAACACCCTTAGAGAGACAGAGGTCAGTACATAGGCAGCGAGTACCTAGACCACCTCATGTATGCTGGAACACCCTCACTGAGGCAGAGGTGAGTACATAGACCGGGAGTACCTAGACCCCCTCATGTATACTGGAACACCTTCAGAGAGGCAGAGGTCAGTACATAGGCTGCAAGTACCTAGACCCCCTCATGTATGCTGGAACACCCTCAGAGAGGCAGAGGTGAGTACATAGGCTGCGAGTACGTAGACCACCTCATGTTTACTGGAACACCTTCAGAGAGGCAGAGGTGAGTACATAGGCTGCGAGTACGTAGACCCCCTCATGTATACTGGAACACCCTCAGAGAGGCAGAGGTGAGTACATAGGCTGCGAGTATGTAGACCCCCTCATGTATACTGGAACACCCTCAGAGAGTCAGAGGTGAGTACATAGGCTCCGAGTACGTAGACCACCTCATGTATACTGGAACACCCTTAGAGAGGCAGAGGTGAGTACATAGGCTGCGAGTACCTAGACCCCCTCATGTATGCTGGTACACCCTCACAGAGGCCGAGTTGAGTACATAGACAGCAAGTACCTAGACCCCCTCATGTATGCTGGAACACCCTCACAGAGGCAGAGTTGAGTACATAGACAGCAAGTACCTAGACCCCCTCATGTATGCTGGAACACCCTCACAGAGGCAGAGTTGAGTACATAGACAGCAAGTACCTAGACCCCCTCAGAGATGCAGAGGTGAGTACATAGACTGTGAGTACCTAGACCCCCTCATGTATGCTGGAACACCCTCAGAGAGGCAGAAATGAGTACATAGACAGCAAGTACCTAGACCACCTCATGTATGCTGGAACACCCTCAGAGAGGTAGGGGTGAGTACATAGACCGCAAGTACCTAGACCCCCTCATGTATGCTGGAACACCCTCAGAGAGACAGAGGTGAGTACATAGACAGCGAGTACCTAGACCTCCTCATGTATGCTGGAACACCTTCAGAGAGGCAGAGGTTAGTACATAGACAGCGAGTACCTAGACCTCCTCATGTATGCTGGAACACCTTCAGAGAGGCAGTGGTTAGTACAAAGACAGCGAGTACCTAGACCTCCTCATGTATGCTGGAACACCTTCAGTGAGGCAGAGGTTAGTACATAGACAGCGAGTACCTAGACCCCCTCATGTATGCTGGAACACCCTCAGAGAGACAAAGGTTAGTACATAGACAGCGAGTACCTAGACCCCCTCATGTATGCTGGAACACCCTCAGAGAGACAGAGGTGAGAACATAGACAGCTAGTACCTAGACCCCCTCATGTATGCTGGAACACCTTCAGAGAGGCAGATGTCAGTACATAGACAGCGAGTACCTAGACCCCCTAATGTATGCTGGAACACCCTCAGAGAGGCAAAGGTGAGTACATAGACTGCCAGTACCTAGACCCCCTCATGTATACTGGAACACCTTCAGAGAGGCAGAGGTTATTACATAGACAGCGAGTACCTAGACCCCCTAATGTATGCTTGAACACCCTTAGAGAGGCAGAGGTTAGTACATAGACAGCGAGTACCTAGACCCCCTCATGTATGCTGGAACACCCTTAGAGAGGCAGAGGTTAGTACATAGACAGCGAGTACCTAGACCCCCTCATGTATGCTTGAACACCCTTAGAGAGACAGAGGTTAGTACATAGACAGCGAGTACCTAGACCCCTTCATGTATGCTGGAACACCCTCAGAGAGACAGAGGTTAGTACATAGACAGCGAGTTCCTAGACCCTCTCATGTATGCTGGAACACCCTCAGAGAGACAGAGGTTAGTACATAGACAGCGAGTTCCTAGACCCTCTCATGTATGCTGGAACACCCTCAGAGAGACAGAGGTTAGTACATAGACAGCGAGTACCTAGACCCCCTCCTGTATGCTGGAACACCCTCAGAGAGACAGAGGTTAGTACATAGACAGCGAGTACCTAGACCCCCGCATGTATGCTGGAACACCCTCAGAGAGACAGAGGTTAGTACATAGACAGCGAGTACCTAGACCTCCTCATTTATGCTGGAACACCCTCAGAGAGACAGAGGTTAGTACATAGACAGCGAGTACCTAGACCCCCTCATGTATGCTGGAACACCCTCAGAGAGACAGAGGTTAGTACATAGACAGCGAGTACCTAGACCCGCTCATGTATGCTGGAACACCCTCAGAGAGACAGAGGTTAGTACATAGACACCGAGTACCTAGACCCCCTCATGTATGCTGGAACACCCTCAGAGAGACAGAGGTGAGTACATAGGCAGCGAGTATAATTGCTATATCCTTGTTTTAAGTTTTTAATGTATATTGTTATGGTAAAATGATAACTGTTTTCCTTCCTCTTTAGACCTAACAAATATTGACAGTTTTATTGATTACACTTTGTATGACAATCTAAGGTGATAATTGATCTTTATAATTCTGAAAATTGCCTATTTTAGACCTAAGTGACTATTTTGATTCCGAGTGTACTTAAAAAATTCACAGATAGAATGGCTGGTATTGTGTCACACAAATTCGTGGTGTAAAACTGTTCAATTCAGTGTCAGTTAATTTTACATTTTAAGTTCTATTTGCAATATGCTTGTGGTGATATGAATGTAATGGTATTCCAGATTACAGAAGAAATCCAAGGAACACAATCTGATTGTGGCTTCTTACGATGTCGTTAGAAACGATATTGACTTTTTTGGGTAAGAATTAGAATTAATTATATTGGTATCAAGTTCAAAATTGAGTATGAATTTATCGCTCAGTATCTGATTCATCTTATTTTTCTTATTTTTCCAAAGCAGTTCATTGTTCATTTATTTGTATCGGTTCTCATGGTGTAATGGATATTATGTCATCCCGAGACTACGCTATAAATATCCTTGCCACTAGTGTAACTGATGGCAATCAGCGACCATTTAAGTCGCGTTCTGTGTAAACTGGGCTTAATGCAAGTGTGTAAAGTGTCGTCCCATATTAGCCTGTGCAGTCTGCACAGGCTAATCAGGGATGACACTTTCCGCTTAAACTTGATTTTCAGTAAGGAGGGACTTGAAACTAAAAATACCATAGAAGCGGAAAGTGTCGTCCCTGATTAGCCTTGGCGGACTGCACAGGCTTATCTGGGAAGACACTTTACGCACATGCATTATGCCCAGTTTTCTCAGAACCCGACTCATTTCTTCAGGTCATCCTCAAACAGTGTTTGTACAGCACTGAAGAACTATTGCTTGATGTGCACATGACTATTATATATATATAATAAGTATGTTTAACCCTTTGCATGCTGGGAAATTTGTCGTCTGCTAAAATGTTGTCTGCTTAATTTTTAAAATTAGCATTTTCTTCAATTTTTTTTTCAAAGAATACAATCAGAATAGCAAACAGCTTGGATCCTGATGAGACGCCACATTTTGTGGCGTCTCATCTGAATCCAAAATGTTTGCAAAGGCCTTCAAAATTCGGTTCCAGCACTGAAAGTGTTATACCAAGAACATAAGCAACTTGCTGTTTCAATCACTTTTCAGTTATTGTTGCCAGTTGTTGTATGTCTGATGCATTGCCAGGAGACATGCCAGCATATTACCAGCAGAAATTTAATATGGGTTATATAGAGAAATGACTGTGTGAGGTATAATATAAGTAAATACATCAGTAAATACACCAGTAACATTTGCCAAACTGGATTACAAAAGAATACTTTTTGTTTGCAGTTCCATCAACTGGAATTACTGCATTCTAGATGAAGGACATATAATCAAAAATGGAAAAACAAAGGTGAGATTTTTATACATATGGACAGTTTTTGTCCAGTACAAGTTCCTGATAATCATGTCTCTCATACATATGGACAGTTTTTGTCCAGTACAAGTTCCTGATAATCATGTCTCTCATAAAAGCCCCACTCTGTATATGCTTTCCTAGAAATATAATTACGTTGTTACAGAAGGACATTGTCCTTACCAAAATAATGAAAAAATACATATTGGTAACAGGGGTGTGATTTTTCCGCGGATTTCCGCGGATCGGGTTGTCCCGGATGTCACTTCTGAGATTTGCGTAAATTCGTTTAAAAAAATGTGGGGGAGAGGGGCTACCACCGATTCCCTTGAAATCTCTCCGCATTTTACACTGGTAGATTCTGCCTAAGCATTTTTAAAACGAGCCATATAATTGACTGTCATTTCTCAATCTTCCAATTAAAATCGTGTTCTTAAAATGCGCTCTGTGATTTGTTTGCAAATGGCGCCGTTGTGAAGAGAAAATTAAGATTATTGAAATAACAAATAGCAGTCGAATAAACGACTGACATCACCTAGTCTGATAGGAATAATGAAATGTGTTTGTCAAAAAAAAAGTACGTTTTAGATACAAGCAACACATATTTTGTTAAGAAATGTGCCCACTGAATTTGTGTCACGGAAATCAGTGTTTGCAAATTGGAGTGTAGTATACTCGCGAAGTAAAACAATTTAGAGAGTATCGTTCGAACATGGAAATAGACAAACATGATTTGATTTTTATATGTCTGTGGGTCTGTGTATAATCAGATTCATATGCATATTCTGCTTTATTATGTTTGTCACGCTGTTCAGTTAACTAAAATAGCTTTGAACTGAGTGAAGATGTAAAATGCAAGATATTGAAAGGTAAACAAGTTAAATATATTAATTTAACTCAGTTAATACATCATTAACACTAGAAGAACACTCAAGTGTGTTGGTTTATATTTAGTCTATTAACTGTCATTCAATACATTGAAAAACTGCTGCTATTGATCACAATAAATACTTACTTAACTGTTTACTTTGCATCCTCAGTATGATTAATGTGAAGTTTAACAGGTTTTTATAAAGAAATATTGTTATGAAGTTCAAAAAGTTGTTTATTTTAATGTCTGTTTTTATGTTTGTCATTGCGTTATGCGCGCCATTCGCGTAGTCAAAATCAGTCAACAAAATTTTCCTCCCCTCTGACTTTGCCTCAATCACACCTCTGTGGTAAAAAAATGATTGCTTGGGAATTATTGATCACAAAGTTCCTGGCAGACGAAGGCTGGTCATGTCCTTGAAGTTAAAACTATTGAGTTCAATGTGATCGTACTAATCAGAACTTCATACAAACTTTTGAAAAACTCAAAGTAATTAGTAAAAAAAGGATCCAACACCACCTCAGAGCAATTACAACCCAACATCTGTAAAGGGTATTAAATCTCTCAGAATAATTTACTCAAAGGCACATCTGTACATGTGAATTGTTAGACGTGTATTACCATTACCAGATCTCCAAGGCTGTGAAGCAGTTGAACTGCGCCCACCGTCTGATCCTGTCCGGTACCCCAATACAGAACAACGTCCTGGACCTCTGGTCCCTCTTTGACTTCCTGGTTCCAGGCTTCCTGGGCACAGAGAAGCAGTTCCAGGCACGCTACGGGAAACCAATCCTTGCCAGCAGAGAGGCTAAGAGCTCCTCTAAGGAGCAGGAAGCAGGTATGCATGATTGAACATGTCATTGGAGAAGAATGTGATTGAAAAAAGGTGTGTGTGATTGAAATGTTTGTATTTGTGTGATTGAAAGACTATTTGCAATTGAAATGGTGTTAAATTGAAGATTTGTGGGATAAAAGTGATGGAGTGAGCATTTTTAAGGATGAAAGGACTGACAAATAACTGAAGTAGTTTTTCATTCTTGAAGGTGGTTTTTATAGAATAAGTGTGATTAAACTAGTGTGTGTGTGTGCTTAAATGATTTTACCAAGAGTGTAGCTTTGTGTGAAATATTAGACCTTACACAGACAGGTTCTAACATTCATTTTACAGGTGTCCTGGCTTTGGAGACCTTCCATAGACTGGTTCTAACATTCATTTTAATGTCATAAATACTGACCTGTTATCTTATGCTTATACTTTCCAAGGGGAAATAACTCATCCCGAATTTTAACTGGGAATCCGCCACCTCAATACCGTAATACAGGCCAGGTTAAACACAGTGCAATGCAACCTAGCCAAAAATCGGTAACCAACCCTCAATATTCTTTCCAGATCAACCAGGTGTATACGTGTCTTTTACGGCTCTGAATTAAAATATTGTTTTTCGATTTATTTCACTTGGTTGATTGGGGTTTTGAATAGATAAATTGTGTTATTTATCTTTTTATTTCTCATTCGGATTAATTTGTGTGGTTTTAATGGATTTTGTTTCATTTGTAAAAGGTAAGCCATGCTTGTTTTTATCGAACAATGGTTTATTTCTACCATGCTGGGTGTTTTCAGACGTGAACGACCACGTGCAAAACATGCTCTTCTAATACATTGCTAGAACGTGCAAAGCATGTTTTTCTAATGTGTTACGAGATCGTGCAAAGCATGTTCTTCTATTGACAGATTGTTTATCATTTGCCATTGTGTGCAATAATGATTTTAACGTTCCGTATGACAATCTAATTGATCGTCATTTTATTTTTCATCTGTTTTGAATTAAACTTTTGTTTAATTTATGATCTACGGCAGTATTATTATAATTTTCATTATGGTCAAATAATGATTTTATGTGCCGTATGATAATCTGGTCTGTGACCAGTTTATGGTTGAATATGCTTTGCTCTTGTTTTTCATATATTCGACTACATCATGGTCGCAGAAACAAGAGTGGATAAATACCCGGTGACTTCGCAGATCATGGATGATAGTTGCAGTATCAGTCACCGGGTATCGGGCACGATCGCGACCGTACTATGCTAAGTCTCTTAGACAGTCGGTCAACATCAGACCATATGGCGACACCCGTCAGCCGGTCTTTGCCCGATGGCATTGGTCAAGGACATCGACCAATGCCGGACCATTTGGCATGCGCCATACGATCATTATCCGGTGACAACACTGGTCATGATATGACCGGTACGTCACCGGGGACGTTGATCACGGACCTTTGATCGACGTCTGACCGTCCGGTCCGGTCACCGTTCTGGTTCGGTCACCGGTCATGTCACCGGTCTGGTCCGGTCATTGATCACCGGTCCGGTCATGTCACCGGTCAGGTCATTGATCACCGGTCATGTCACCGGTCCGGTCATTGATCACCGGTCATGTCACCGGTCATGTCACCGGTCCAGTCATTGATCACCGGTCCGTTCCAGTCACCGGTCATGTCACCGGTCCGGTCATGTCACCGGTCCGGTCATTGATCACCGGTCCGGTCACCGGTCAACAGTCATCAGTTAGGCCTTCCATCGATAACACCAGTCACCGGTCAAGAAGAAGAACTCGGTCTTCTTCATTGAATTATTCTCCTATTCGTCATCAAATACATCGTCTTCATCAAGGAGTAGACATCGGACACGCTCTTCTTCGTCGAGCAGTTCTCATCGTCGCGGCTCTCGTAAGCAATCACGTCGTCACTCACGGAGACGGTATTCTAGAAGATCTCAGTCTCATTGCAGCCGATCCACATCTCGACAGCGCAGCCGATCAAGATCTCGACATCGCAGGAAACGAGGACGTCGTCAACCTTCACGTAGACATCAGCGGACTTCATTGAGCACAACAGGATAGTGATCGAACATACCTCTCCTTCATTGAGCAGTTCTCGGCGTTGATACGCTCGTAAGCGATCACGTCAATGCTCACGGAGACAATATTGTAGAAGACAATATTTCCAGCGTAGCCGAACAATATTTCGGCATCCCAGTTATATGGATGTCGCCACTTTTCACGTAGGCGTTAATGAACCAACTGGTCATATCGACGTTCTCCATTTTATTCCTTTAGGAATATCATGTCTCCATTCCACGTGTGATGGTTTTTCTTATGGCATCCACACATGTTGCAGTCACCGAGCTGTAGTTGTATACGAATACTAGTTCGTTTAACTTTCAGGCTTCGGGATAAGCTGTTCTTTTCTCCACTACGACTACAAGGACACTTATGCCTATTAATACTGATAATCTACCGTTGTTTTCCGATTAACATTATCAGATGACTTCCTGGATGGTCATTCTTCTGCACCAGATATTTCCATTCTGACGCAGTTATATTATACCGGTCCCAATCACCGGACATCGGTCACCATTCATCGGTCATATCACCGATCACTGATCACCGGTCAGAATAAGTAATGTTTCATCGCCATCGGATTGGATTTTTCGCACGATCTTCTTTTCCGAGCAGTGCTTGACATTGATATCAGACCATATGGATTCCACCATTTTTCGGTCTTTAACTGGTAACGTCACCGGTCATATTATGACTGGTCCGTTCACCTGGCTACAGTTACCGGTCATTGACCGGTCCGGTTCGGTCACCAGTAACCATTTACCGGTATTCCACTGTGTTGTCATCGGTCAATTTTTAGTATCACGGGTATCGTCTACATTACCTAGTTGTATACCCCTGGCTATGATTGTATTGAATACTATATTTATGGATTCAACAATCTACATGACTTTTTGTGTTTTTCAATACTGATGTTCTACTGGCGACGGTTACCAAATCATGCTATATCTGTTATTTGTACTTCTATCTCAACCGGCTACATACAGACTACTGGTCTTGCAGATAGATCGGCTGAAGCATTGAGGTCGAACATTACTATTTGACCTCTATTAATTTATGACCTCATCTTAAAGTTATTCTTCTATTACACTTCTGGCCATAACAGGCCGTCTTCCTATAACTGGTCGTATTCCTTTCGGAATTCGTCCCGGTTAGGAGTCTTGAAGTAAATGGATTAATCAAGTCAGAATTTAAGACTTCCATGCATTCTACCGGCAAGCGTGGACCCCCTTAAGGTTACTCATAGGGTTTTCACCTTTTTCTGCCATCACACCTCCGATTCCAGAGGTACCACTGTCAATGATATTTCCGTACTTGGCAAATCGATGACTTCACGACCTGTATTCTCCAGGATTTTAAAGGCGCCTGTTATTGGTTCAAGAAGAGGCTATATTCTGTAGATAGGTCATAAACTTATAAGTGTTAAACACTGTCCTATTCTACCAATTTTCAAGTGTGTTTGGAGTGGGAAAGTTTGGCTTGCAGTGGTTTCTTTGCCCACCCATCCTTGACAAATGGTTCCGGTCACCGGTCGGTATTTACCGATCTGGTCACTGGTCTTTCTGCTGAGACGTCTTTTCTTATGTCCGTTTCAGCCTTATTTTTAAGTTAATTGTATTAATCTCGGGATTATTCAATGACACAGATTTCCATCTTTTTGTCATTATTTACCACTATTCAGTGGTGTCTAGACTAGAAGATTATCTTGGCAAGAATATAGTTTATTCTACCACAACCTTCCTTACATCTTATACAGATGTGAGCAGAGAAGGTTATGGACGATTACATAGAACAGCGTATCTTGATTTTCTCAATTATGTGGTATCTTAATGAATATCACCTGCACATCTACATTTTGAAAAGCGAAAATTCTTTTTAGCTGTTTTTCATTTACAACACATTTTCACGATTCCTTTGTGATGGTTTCAACTATCACACATCGATCGTGGTTTACTTACAGACATGGAGGTGATCATATTATCACTTCTTGTAACTGGAAATCAGGAACTTATTCGTTCTTTGCAAGAACAACAAATTTTGTCTATCGTCTTACTCATACCAGGTCGTCTCAACGCCCTGTTGGACGTTTTCTCCTGCAGTTCTTTCTTTTGAATTATTTTTCCGTTGGGTTCAAATAATGTAATTTCCCATGCGCGGCAGTGAAGTTGCATAGTGTACATAGTGTATCAAAGAATGTTGTTTATCATCAAACGCTTGTAATTAGCGTTATGCGATCGTATATCGCAGTATATACCGGTATGCTGAACAACGTCAATAATGCAGTTCACAGAAATCGATCCAGCAGGGTGTGCGATTGTTATACATTCGTCCATTGACATAAACTGGAATATCTTACCTTCTTGGTGAGTTTTTGCAATAACTGAGTTTTTGCCATAATTTCATACAATATACTTAATGAACCATGGGATTATGGTTCTACGACCTTTTAAGTCTCCTGTACAATTATTTTCAGGAAACTTCTTCACAGGTCAAATATCATATCTTAGAAAGACATATTTTTACTGATCCAAACATGTGCCACTACATGTCTGGCCATTAATAACTTTTAGTTATCTCTACAGAAGAACGTTTTTCTGTTAGAGTTTCAATCCTTGTTACTTGTGCAAGGATAATTCCATCAGAACTTTATAAAGGTTCTATGGAAATTCATTTTTGACTGGGTATTCGAGAGCATAGTTATTACCTTAATCACTCTGCTAGATACATAGAGGTTTTTCTCATCTTTTTCTTAATGATAAGAAATTTGTTCTTTTCTTCATCAAAGGATAGAGATTATGCTTTCGTATACCTTGTTTTGTGTAAGTCATCGCAACTCTGTGCTGTCTTACCTATTTTGGAACTGATCCAAACTATGGAACGTCAACACTATGTTTTTCGTTCCTTTACCTTCTTAAGCGGTTTTGACTTGTGTTACATGTTGGGATGCTTAATGAGCTCCCTATGAACCTTTTTCATCAGGCTTATTAACAGTTCCAATATAATTTTAAGACGGTTTTCCTTCTTATTATGGCTTTTACCATACGGAGAAGTGAAATTCATGCTTTTTCTGTTGAATACGACCAATTCCAGTTGGATCTATTGTCGTTTTCACTTTGTTGTGTCAGCCAGGATTCCTTGCTTAGTATCAAGTCCTCTATATGGCTTCTACCTTCAAGTTTCCAAGTTTTTCTTAAACTGGTAGTCATGAAGATGAGGATAAACTTCTATGGGCAATCAGGGCTTTGAAGTTCTATCTCAGCAGTGTTAGTCGGACGTCCATTCGAGGTTCTCAAAAGACACTCTTTATTTCCCAAAAAAAAGGGGGGGGAGATGTGTCTGCGGCTTCTATTTCTCGGGGTTAGACCTCGACTAAGGAAAGTTACTCTTATCCTATCTAAGGATTCATTCCTTTTTAGGATCTGACGGCATGAATTAAGAGCTCTGTCTGTTTTGTGGGCATATATTAATCACACCCCACTTTTTGACGTGCTCTAAGCTGTTTTCTGGAGGAATCCGACCACCTTTGTCATCTTTTTATCTTCGTTTTCAGAAGTGCCAACAATACAATTTGTATATGTTTGGGCTTGTTGTGGTTTCACTAATGGTAGTGTCTTCTTTACGACATAGACATATTACTCTGTCCGAGAAGTCATAATTAATACCGTTTTAACGAAGATTACTTGATAACCCTTGTTTAGGGTTTTGCTATCATTAGCTGATAACCCTGTTTATGGTTTCTACTGTGTTGGGAAAATATATACCTTCCCACCGCAGCTGCAAAATCAGCATACGATAACAGGTCAGTATTTATGACATTAAAACAAATTTTTTAAATAAAATTCATTTTAATTATTAAATACTTACCTGTTATCGGTAAGTCCCACCTCCCACCCCGCTATTTGATTAATATTTTTGTATATATATTGAAAGAATATTGAGGGTTGGTTACCGATTTTTGGCTAGGTTGCATTGCACTATGTTTAACCTGGCCTGTGTTACGGTATTGAGGTGGCGGATTCCCAGTTAAAATTCCGGATGAGTTATTTCCCCTTGGAAAGTATAAGCATACGATAACAGGTAAGTATTTAATAATTAAAATGAATTTTATTTAAAAAATTTGTGTTACAGGTGTCCTGGCTATGGAGGCCTTACATAGACAGGTTCTACCATTAATTTTACAGGTGTCCTGGCTATGGAGACCTTACATAGACTGGTACTAACATTCATTTTACAGGTGTCCTGGCTATGGAGACCTTACATAGACTGGTACTAACATTCATTTTACAGGTGTCCTGGCTATGGAGACCTTACCTAGACAGGTTCTAACATTCATTGTCCAGGTGCCCTGGCTATGAAGACCTTACATAGACAGGTTCTACCATTAATTGTACAGGTGCCCTGGCTATGGTGACCTTACATAGACTGGTTCTAACATTCATTTAACAGGTGTCCTGGCTATGGAGACCTTACATAGACTGGTTCTAACATTCATTTTCCATGTGTCCTGGCTATGGAGACCTTACATAGACTGGTTCTAACATTCAATTTCCAGGTGCCCTGGCTATGGAGACCTTACATAGACTGGTTCTACCATTAATTGTACAGGTGCCCTGGCTATGGAGACCTTACAAAGACTGGTTCTACCATTAATTGTACAGGTGTCCTGGCTATGGAGACCTTACATAGACTGGTTCTAACATTCATTTTCCAGGTGCCCTGGCTATGAAGACCTTACATAGACTGGTTCTACTATTAATTTTACAGGTGTCCTGGCTATGGAGACCTGACATAGACTGGTTGTACCATTAATTTTACAGGTGCCCTGGCTATGGAGACCTTACATAGACAGGTTCTAACATTCATTTTACAGGTGTCCTGGCTATGGAGACCTTACATAGGCCAGTTCTACCATTCATTTTCCATGTGTCCTGGCTATGGAGACCTTACATAGACAGGTTCTACCATTAATTTTACAGGTGCCCTGGCTATGGAGACATTACATAGACAGGTTCTACCATTCATTTTACAGGTGTCCTGGCTATGGAGACCTTACATAGACTGGTTCTACCATTCATTTTACAGGTGCCCTGTCAATGGTGACAATACATAGACAGGTTCTACCATTCATTTTACAGGTGCCCTGGCTATGGAGACATTACATAGACAGGTTCTACCATTCATCCTGCGCCGTCTCAAGGAGGATGTGTTACAGGACCTGCCCCCTAAAATCATCCAGGACTATTACTGTGACCTCAGTTCCCTTCAGGTACTTAACAGCCGAGATAAGAGGGGCATTCAACAGGACACCCTTAGACATATAATATGCACCCTTAAGAAATTATTATTAGAGGACACTAGTGCATTAACGTAAATTTAATGGTGTTTTTTATGCTCCTCGAAATAAATTTGGGCGGAGCATATAGTTGCCAGTTTGTCCTTCCTTACTTACTTACTTACTTACTTACTTCCTTACTTCCTTCACACTTTTGCTACCGTTTCTCATAGCGCATTCAATACTTAACCAATCGCTTTCATATTTGGCTTGTACGTACCTTGCATGGACCTCTACCTTTTGATGAGGTCTGAGGTCACTGGGGTCAAGGTCAAGGTCACCGATGCTAATAATAGACTTCCTTCCGTCACACTTTTGCTACCGTTTCTCATAGCCCATTCCATACTTTACCAATCGCTTTCATACTTTGCATGTAGGTACCTTGCATAGACCTCTACCTTTTGATGAGGTTTGAGGTCACTGGGGTCAAGGTCACCGAGGCTAATAATAGACTTCCTTCTGTCACACTTTTGCTACCGTTTCTCATAGTGCCTTCAATACTTTACCAATCGCTTTCATGTTTGGCATGTAGGTACCTTGCATGGACCTCTACCTTTTGATGAGGTTTGAGGTCACTGGGTCAAGGTCACCGAGGCTAATAATAGATTTTTTAGGTGTTTATTAACACAAACATTGACAAAGCGCATCATCGGGGAGCATCCATCAGTTTCACTGATATTCTTGTTGGTCTTCATTGATAAAGTTCTAGGTCTCTGTAGCGTACTGCCTACAGTATAGTATATACAGTATATGGTGTCCTTGTGACCATAGGGAGCATTCTTAAGATCTCTTTATGAAGCAAATTACGTTTTCTACACAGGAAAAAGATGTGATAAAAAGTGTCCTAAAAGCTTTTTTTAACCAGGTTTTCCAAAGGAAAAAACTGGTTATTAGATTGGCGATGTTGGCAAGCGGGCTGGCTGGCGGGGGGGCGGAACAAGCTTGTCCAGGCCATAACTTTGTCGTTTATTGTCAGATTTTAAAATCCTTTGGCACATTTGTTCACCATCATTAGACGGTGTGTCGCACGAAAGAATTACGTCTAAATCTTCAAGGTCACAATTTGAGTTTGAAGGTCAAAAATGGCCATAAATGAGCTTGTCTGGGCCATTACTTTGTGATTCATTGTGAGATTTTAAAATCATTTGGCACATTTGTTCACCATCATTAGACGGTGTGTGGCGCGAAAGAATCACATCGATATCTCCAAGGTTAAGGTTACAATTTGAGTTTGAAGGTAAAAAATGGCCATAAATGAGCTTGTCTGGGCCATTACTTTGTCATTCATTGTGACATTTTAATATCATTTGGCACATTTGTTCACCATTATTGGACGGTGTGTCGCGCGAAAGAATTACATCACTATCTCCAAGGTCAAGGTCACCACAACTAAAAATAGATTGATTTGAAACAACTATGTAACTATGAACAATCAGTAACAATGCACATTTTGATTTTGAGTTGTCTCTCTTTGTCAGACTTTTTTTTTCTAATAGAAATCAAGGTCAATTTTACACAAGGGGGGTAACAATACACATTTTGAATTGTCTCCCTTTATCAGACTTTTTTCAACTGAAAACCTGGTTTTGTGACAATTGTGTCCCTTGTTTATGTAATTGATAAACAATATATGTGTTTGAACTATCATTTTTTGGTTCCAGTTGGGTCAATGTTGTTGTTGCTAAAATAAAAAACTGTTGTTCTCTAAATACCTTTCATTTGGATGGAGGTATTGTCCTGTTGTTGTATGCTTAGCATGCTCAAATGCAGACCTTGCAGTAATCTTACAATTAATGTATGATTTCTGCAGATATTCAACATCAAATATGTCTTTGTGGTGATTATATCACTTGACTGTCTGAAAATGTACATCATACTATCAAAGTGGAAAAATACTTGAACTCAGTTCTTGTGACAGCCCTTGTTGTATTGTATTTCAGATCAAGTTGTATGAGGACTTTGCCAAGTCTCAGGCCAAGCAGGGGGTAGAGGAGTGTGTCACCTCCAGTAAGACAGCTGAGCAGAGCAAGAGGGGCTCCACACATGTCTTCCAGGTAATGTTACGCAACATATAATTCCTACTGAACCGGCAGACCAAATGAGCGGTATATGAGTAAATACCCTTAAAAGTAATTTTAATTAGAAACTTTAAGAAGTGGGTACTCATTTAAGAAATTATAGATGAGTTAGTGGTAATCATTGGAAATAAATAATTTTCATAACAAATATTGTATTTGATTCAATTGCACACTGAAGAAAACTTTACAAATACCGTTTTAAGTGTATGGTTATGTCTAAAATATCCCTTCACATGGTTTTAAACCTTAGACCTAAGCTATAGCACTGGCTCTTCTTTTGTGAATATTATTAAGTGGTAAATATGAGGCCCATGGCTCTCGTATTTTGCATAAGGTCTCATCTAGAGGTCGTCTTATAATTTTTTTTTAATTTTACCGCTGTTTTGCAAAATGGACTAGGTTGCTGTGGCATAGTGGATATTGTGTCTGCCTAGCGGTCGGGAGGTCATTGGTTCAATCCTCACTGTGCGAGCTTTCTTTAGAAAGTACTGGTTCTAGTCCCAGGAAACAGACTTGAGAGCGTTTCAAATAAGCCTTTGCCTTGTCATGCATTCAAGCTAAAATAAATAGGTTTAAACAAAACTGGCCTTTCCCCAGTGGTAACCAGTTTTACAAGGGAATACATTGAGAAATCTTTGTGTTGGATACTGCTAAGCACAAGATTGCCGCATTTAGTTTGTAGCATGACCTAGAGGTTCTCTACAAAATGTGTTGAAATAATACCCATGGATCACCAGTTAAACAGTGATTAAGGGAAAACCTTAAAAAATAGACTTGTCTGAAACCTTAAACCCCATGGCGTTCATATTCAGTATGTCAATCTGGAGGTCATCTAAACAGTTTATCAAATGATGCCTCTAGGTTTAACAGTGGTCTAGCCATGGGGTAAACAGTTTACATTGACTTATGCAGTGAAAAAATCTTCAGAAACCTTGGATATCATAATTATAATTAAGCATCATCAAGACGTCATCAGCAAAGTCTATTTCAATGATGGTCATGTGGTGAAACACAGACCACGCCTTATTTGTCACAAATATAATTAGAACAAACTGTAATATGAATGTTAAAATCTCTCAAAGATAAAGGCCCAAAGCTTTGATCATGGTCAAAACTATATAGATTGTTTTTCTTATGCCCCTGTATTCAAAATTAGCCACAATGCAGGGGACTTAAGTACTATACCTTGGAACTTCAGTGTGAGCGTTTAAGCTTTTTTGTCATTCTTTTTAAATTAATTTTCTTGTCATTCTCTTTTTACATCAAAATTGTGTTTGTCTACAGGCGTTGCAGTACTTACGTAAAGTGTGTAATCACCCAGCGCTTGTGTTAAACGCCAATCACCCAAAGTATGCAGAAGTGATGGCCTCACTGAAATCTCAGGGATCAAATCTACGAGACCTCAACCATGCCCCCAAACTCACTGCATTAAAGTCAGTATAAACATTTATTTGAATGCGCATTTATACATGCATGATATTTATTTTTACTAATTGTATTTAAGTAGCTATAAATATTTATTTGAAGGTTCATTCTTTCATTTATGATATTGGTAAAAGAGGCATATCAGCTAATTCTATATTATATGAGTCGTGTTCTGAGAAAACTGGGCATAATGCATGTGCGTAAAGTGTCGTCCCAGATTAGCCTGTGCAGTCCACACAGGTTCATAAGGGACGACACTTTCCGCCTTAATTGGACTTTTGCTAAGAAGAGACTTTATTTAAATGAAAAATGTCATAAAAGCGGAAAGTGTCGTCCCTGATTAGCCTGTGCATTATGCCCAGTTTTATCAGAACATGATTCATATTATAAAGAAATTATTACATTTTATTATGATTTTAGCTAACCTGAGCTTCATGTGATCATGGTTAGCTATTGAGATACTGTGGTGTTAGTTGTCTGTTTGTCAGTGCCCCAAGGGTCCCATTAGATTGGGAAAATTGCAGCGTTTTCACAGTGAATGGGAAATAAGTGTTATTGCTGTCTTGCTAACAAATGTTTCAAAATTAAGAGTACAAAAGTGTTCAATATTATATTTACTAGGGTTCAACTTATAGAGCTGGCTGGGAGATGAACTCAAAGTTGAGAATTAAAAAAACAAACAAAAAGCAACAACAAAAACTGGGTGTCACATTTCTATAATTATGGACATAAAGCAACATAAGTGGTAAAACCTCTTCAATAACAAGCACAAGTGGCAGTTTTAAGGTTTAGAATTAAACAATTTGTTATTGAACATAATTTTTTTTCAGAAAATTACCAAATTTATTTTGTGTGCTAAACTTTCCATTATTAAGATTGATAAATATCATATAAGCACTATCATGCTTATATTTTAATATATACTAAGTTACCAAAATAAAGTCAAATTATGTTTTCTCTTAAAGAAGGCCAATAGGTTTGATGTTTGGTGTGTAAAATCAGATAGTTGTTTAAATACTGCCTATGGGCTTTAAATTGGCTACACCTGTGTTGTGGTGCTAACAAGTTTTATTTCGACTTACATTCCATCGTATGTTCAAATGATGTGCCGGTTAGTCAGAAACCAGGGGTCAAGAGTATAACACCTGAGACTTCGTCTCAAGATTTGTATAAATAATTTAGAGTACAACATTGTGCTTGTTTCAGGCAACTGCTCAACGACTGTGGTATTGGTTTGGATGACGCAACCGGTTACCAAGATGGGAATGCACCAGTGGTCAACCAACATCGTGTCCTTCTGTTCTGTCAGCTCAAGGGAATGTTGGACATAGTGGAACACGACCTACTTAAGTAAGAGTTTATTGCCTTCAAAAGAAGAATAGTGTTAATTATTACCTGATGTCTTATATAAATTATATTTTTTTATTTTTTGCTATTTCCTCATCGAAAAAGAAATTTGCAATGTTTTAAGCTGTTAACGGTGAATATCGAACTGTTGACCGGTCAACAGTTTGAACTTTTGCCCTCTGGAATAATGACGTCATTTCGTCGAAAAAATGACATCATTTTACAGTTAAACAGTCAAAATTATTTATTTTATCGATTACTGTTGTGTGTAAATAAAAATGTAGTTTGCTGTTATTTCTATGTTGGAAATTTGATCAGGTAATAAAACACTTATTTCATGGATGCGCGGTGAACAGTCAAAACTGTTGTCTCTCGATATCAGGGCTGACATTTGGAACTGTTGCCCTCGGCCTTTCGGCCTCGGGCAACAGTACCAAAGTCATCCCTGATACCTTGGGAAACAGTTTTGACTGTTCACCGCGCATCCATGAAATAAGTGTATACTGTTGCATTAGCTCACCTGAGTACAAAATGCTCATGATGAGCTTTTGTTGCTACTTTAAACTGTTAAGCTTTTAACAATTTTTTCAAGTTGTATTTTGCTTTATAAGAAGCTATCACTGCTTTTATTCTTCAATCCCTTAGCTAATTGAAACATTTCTGTTAGATTAATTTGTTAAACCAGTACTTGATGTAACATAATTTAAACTTCTCATGAGTAGTTATCAAACCCAATATATTCTTGATAAAAAAATGTACTTACCACATTATACTACTACCAATTTCTTCAACTAAAATATTAGAATATTTGAAAATCAACCGCTGATGCTATTTCTTGTTCAATTTCTATTCACTATTGTTTATCCAAAAATTGCAAGATGTTAACAATTAAACATAATAATGATATAATCAATACAGTGATTGCAAAAAATGTATTGATGATAATTATATGATTGAACTTTTTAATGTATATTTGTTCATTGCTACTGCATGATTTCCTTTAAAATATGCTCTATATGTCTGATATTTCATCAATACATTAACACCAGATTGTTGTTTGTGCTACAGGAACCAGATGCACTCTGTGACATATTTACGGCTGGACGGCAGTGTGCCTGCAGGGAACCGACATGATATCGTTAACAGGTGGGTCAGAGCATCATAATCAGGGGCAGCAAAATGAATTGTCCGTAGTTATGCCCTCATTAGGCATTGATGGACAAGTGAGAATTTTACATATTTTATAATACCTTTACGGACAACCTGCAAAGAGCTTTTTTAAAACCAGACTTGTAAATCCCTGATAGTTTGCCCCTTCTGATAATTGTTACTAACAACTGAGAGGCCTTTTCATTTTTGAGAAAATATCAACATGTTTTAGCGTTAAATTGTATATATCTATAACAAAACAATAAAAATTATGAACAACTCTCTCTGCTTAAATCATCAAAGGTGATGAAATGTGTGTTTGCATTTTTTAGCAAAGGGTGTTAATATGTTGAGGAACTGCAGAGTTCTGTCCCTTGTGTATTGTTTGTTACCATTTGCAGAACGTGTGTCTCCTTTCTGTTTTCCCATTAGTTGTATGTGTACTCCAAACTGGACATTGAAAACTTGCTCTCATCTATAAATTACGTGTCTGTCCTGTGTTGGAAAGAGATATAGATATTTAAACTAGTTATAATTATATGGTAATTACCAGAAAATGTCATAATTTCAAGTATCCATTGTCTCTCAGGTTCAACAATGACCCGTCCATTGACATCTTGCTGCTGACAACTCACGTGGGAGGGCTGGGTTTGAACCTAACGGGGGCTGACACTGTGATCTTTGTGGAGCACGACTGGAACCCGATGAAGGATCTGCAAGCCATGGATCGAGCTCACAGGATTGGACAGAAAAAGGTCGTCAATGTGTACCGGCTTATTACGAGGGGAACGCTTGAGGAGAAGATAATGGGGTGAGTGGTGCTTTCAACTGTTAGGATTTATATATTTATTATGCCCCCACAAGGAAGTAGAGAGATATACTGGCTTCACCGTGGTCTACAGTTTTTTCTTGTTATGTCAGTAGACAAAAATGTGTCCAAAAAAATGCTTTGCAACATACAACATTTATATGGCCGCTCCTAATGGAAAAAAGTATATATTTTTCCCAAATGAGACCTAAAAATTATCAATTAAATGTTTCCAAAAAAAAAGATCTCCACATTTAGTTCATCTCCCATCCAGCTCTGTAAGTTGAACCGTAGAAAATAAAAGAGTGGAAACACTTTCATTCTCAATTGTGAAGTATTTATTAGCAAAAGAACACCTACACTAATTTCCCAATTTTAATGTCATAAATACTCACCTGCTATCTCATGCTTCTCCTTTCCAAGGGGAATTAACTCATCCGGTTTTTTAACTGGGAATCAGCCACCTTAATACCGTAATACAGGCCAGGTTAAACATAGTGCAATGCAACCTAACCAAAAATTGGTAACCAACACTCAATATTCTTTCCGGATCGACCAGGTGTATACGTGTCTTTTACGGCTCTAAATTGAATATTGTTTTTCGATTTATTTCACTTGTTGATTGGGGTTTTGAATAGATAAATTGTGTAATTTATCTTTTTATTTCTCATTCGGATTATTTGTGTGGATTTAATGGATTTTGTTTCATTTGTAAAAGGTAAGCCATGCTTGTTTTTATCGAACAATGGTTTATTTCTACCATGCTGGGTGTTTTCAGGCGCGAACGACCACGTGCAAAACGTGCTCTTTTCATACATTGCTAGAACGTGCAAAGCATGTTCTTCTAATGTGTTACGAGATCGTGCAAAGCGTGTTCTTCTATTGACAGATTGTTTATCATTTGCCATTGTGTGCAATAATGATTTTAACGTTCCGTATGACAATCTAATTGATCGTCATTTTATTTTTCATCCGTTTTGAATTTAACTTGTTAAATTTATGATCTACGGCAGTATTATTATAATTTTCATTATGGTCAAATAATGATTTTATGTGCCATATGATAATCTGGTCTGTGACCAGTTTATGGTTGAATATGTTTTGCTCTTGTTTTTCATATATTCGACTACATGATGGTCGCAAAACAAGAGTTTATAAATACCTGGTGACTTCGCAGACCATGGATGACAAGTTGCAGCATCAGTCACCAGGTATCGGGCATGATGGCGACCGTACTATGCTAAGTCTCTTAGACAGTCGGGCAACATCAGACCATATATCGACACCCGTCAGCCGGTCTTTGCCCGATGGCATTGGTCAAGGACATCGACCAATGCCGGACCATTTGGCATCCGCCATATGGTCATTATCCGGTGACAACACTGGTCATGATATGACCGTACGTCACCGGGGACGTTGATCACGGACCTTTGGCTCTGCATTGATCGACGTCTGACCGGCCGGTCCGGTCCTGTCCGGTCATGATATGACCAGCCGGTCACGGGTCCGGTCATGATATGACCGGCCGGTCCGGTCACCGGTCAACAGCCGGTCATTGATGACCGGTCCAGTCACCGGTCAGCAGCCAGTCCGGTCAACGGTCATGTCACCGGTCCTGTCATGTCACAAGTCCGGTCCGGTCACCGGTCGGGTCATTGATCACCGGTCATGTCACCGGTCCGGTCACGGTCCGGTCATTGATGACCTATTCGTCGTCGAATGCATCGTCTTCATCAAGGAGTAGACATCTGACACGCTCTTCTTTGTCGAGCAGTTCTCATCGTCGCGGCTCTCGTAAGCGATCACGTCGTCACTCACTGAGACGGTATTCTAGAAGATCTCGGTCTCATCGCAGCCGATCCACATCTTGACAGCGCAGCCGATCCAGATCTCGACATTGCAGGAAACGTTTACGTCGTCAACCTTCACGTAGACATCATCGGACTTCATTGAGCACAACAACATTTAGTAATCGAACATACCTCTCCTTCATTGAGCAGTTCTCGGCGTTGATACGCTCATAAGCGATCACGTCAACGCTCATGGAGACAATTTTTTTTTGTAGGAGACAATATTTCCAGCGGTGCCGAACAAAATTTCGGCATTGCAGTTATATGGAGTGTCGCCACTTCTCACGTAGGCGTTAATGAACCTACTTGTCATATCGACGTTCTCCATTTTATTCCTTTAGGAATATCATCGTCTCCATTCCACGTGTGATGGTTTTTCTTATGGCATCCACACATGTTGCAGTCACCGAGCCGTATTTGTATACGAACACTAGTTCTTTTAACTTTCAGGCTTCGGGATTAGGTGTTCATTTCTCCACTACGACTTCAAGGACACTTTATGCCTATTAATACTGATAATCTACCGTTGTTTTCCGATTAACATTATCAGATGACTTCGTGGATGGTCATTCTTCTGCACCAGATATTTCCATTCTGACGCAGTTATATTATACCAGTCCGTTCCGATCACCGGACATCGGTCAACATTCATCGGTCATATCACCGATCACTGGTCACCGGTCAGAATTAGTAGTCGTTCATCATCATTGGACTATTCTCTCTCCTCTTCTTCGTCATTGATTGAATCTTCGTTGGCTGCTTTAGTGATGTCTCATTGCCATCAGATTGGATTTTTGGCACGATCTTCTTTTCCGAGCAGTGCTTGACATTGATATCAGACCATATGGATTCCACCATTTTTCGGTCTTTAACTAGTAACGTCACCGGTCATATTATGACTGGTCTGTTCACCTGGCTACAGTTACCGGTCATTGACCGGTCCGGTTCGGTCACCAGTTACCAATCACCGGTATTCCACTGTGTTTTCATCGGTCAATTTTATAGTATCACGGGTATCGTCTACATTACCTAGTTGTATACCCCTGGCTATGATTGTATTGAATACTATATTTAATGGATTCAACAATCTACATGACATTTTGTGTTTTTCAATACTGATGTTCTACTGGCGACCGTTGGTTACCAAATCATCTCCGCTGACTTGGTCTATGGTTGATTTTCCTGACCAGCTATCCATTCTGGTGCTGGTTATGACCTACTAATACTAGAAGATTATGAAATACCTATATCTTTTATTTCTACTTCTATCTCAACCGGCTACATGCAGACTACTTGTCTTGCAGATAGATCAGCTGAAGCATTGAGGTCGAACATTACTATTTGACCTCTATTAATTTATGTTCGAGACCCAAAGGATGAATTGTTTTAACCACCTTTACCTGTCGGCTACAGACTTTGCAGTCAGTGTCACGGAACAGTTGGGACACATTAATGACGCTAGCAGGATTAGCAAGACGACATTTGTATCGACTTCTGCTTTTCTATTGCTCCTACGACAGTGCATATTTTCAAGCTACTGGAATCAACAAGAGTTCTGATACATAGGATTGCCTATCAGATTGACCGCATGGCAGCTACAGTCTTGTAGATGGCTTGGGAGCTATTGAACTCAGATCTTAGATGCTAGGATCTGGAGGGACCTCATCTTAAAGTTCTTCTTCTATTACACTTCTGGCCATAACAGGCCGTCTTCCTATAACTGGTCGTATTCCTTTCGGAATTCGTCCCGGTTAGGAGTCTTGAAGTAAATGGATGAATCAAGTCAGAATTTAAGACTTCCATGCATTCTACCGGCAAGGGTGGACCCCCTTAAGGTTACTCCTAGGGTTTTCACCTTTTTCTGCCATCATACCTCCGATTCCGGAGGTACCACTGTCAATGATATTTCCGTACTTTGCAAATCGATGACTTCACGACCTGTATTCTCCAGGATTTTAAAGGCGCCTTTTATTGGTTCAACAAGAGGCTATATACTGTAGATAGGTCATAAACTTATAAGTGTTAAACACTTTCCTATTCTACCAATTTTCAAGTGTGTTGGGAGGGGAAAGTTCGGCTTGCCATGATTTCTTTCCCCACCCATCCTTGACTAATGGTTCCGGCCACCGGTCGGTATTTACCAGTCTGGTCACCGGTCTTTCTGCTGAGACGTCTTTTCTTACGTCCGTTTCAGCCTTATTTTTAAGTTAATTGTATTAATCTCGGGATAATTCAAGGACACAGATTTCCATCTTTTTGTCATTATTTACCACTATTCAGTGGTGTTTAGATTATCTTGGCAAGAATATAGTTTATTCTACCACAACCTTCCTTACATCTTATACAGATGTGAGCAGAGAAGGTTAGGGACGATCACATAGAACAAAGTATCTTGATTTTCTCAATTATGTGGTATCCTAATGAATATAACCTGCACATCTTTTTAGCTGTTTTTCATTTACAATACATTTTCACGATTCCTTTGTGATGGTTTCAACTATCACACATCGGTCGTGGTGATCATATTATCACTCCTTGTATCTGGAAATCAGGAACTTATTCGTTCTTTGCAAGAACAACAAATTTTGTCTATCGTCTTACTCATACCAGGGTGTCTCAACGCTCTGTTGGACGTTTTGTCTTGCAGTTCTTTCTGTCAAATTATTTTTCCGTTGGGTTCAAATAAATGATTGCGCATGCGCGGCAGTGATTTTGCAATGGCATACAAAAAATTTATGCATAGTATATCGAAGAACGTTGTTTATCATCTAACGCTAGTAATGAGCGTTATGCGATCATAGATCGCAGTATATACCGGTATGCTGAACAACATCAATAATGCAGTTCACAGAAATCGATCCAGCAGGGTGTGCGATTGTTATACATTCGTCCACTTGGCATAAACTGGAATATCTTGCCTTCTTGGTGAGTTTTTGGAATAACTGAGTTTTTGCCATAATTTCATGCAATATACTTAATGAACCATGGGATTATGGTTTTCCTTTTAAGTCTCCTGTACACTTTTCAGGAAACTTCTTAACAGGTCAAATATCATATCTCACAGAGACATATTTTTACTGATCCAAACATGTGCAACTACATGTCTGGCCATTATTTAGTTATCTCTACAGAAGAACGTTTTTCTGTTACAGTTTCAATCATTGTTACTTGTGCTAGGATAATTCCATCAGAACTTTATAAAGGTTCTATGAAAAAAGTTTTTTTGACTGGGTATTTGAGAGCATAGTTATTACCTTAATCACTCTGCTAGATACATAGAGGATTTTCTCATCTTTTTCTTGATGATAAGAAATTTGTTCTTTTCTTCATCATAGGATTGAGATTATGCTTTTGTATACCTTGTTTTGTGTAAGTCATCACAACTCTGTGCTGTCTTACCTATTTTGAAACTGATCCAAGCTATGGAACGTCAACAGTATGTTTTTCGTTCCTTTACCTTCTTAAGCGGTTTTGGCTTGTGTAACATGTATTGGGATGCTTAATGAGCTTCCTATGAACCTTTTTCATCAGGCTTATTATGCCCCCCTTCGAAGAAGAGGGGGTATATTGCTTTGCACATGTCGGTCGGTTGGTCCGTCCACCAGGTGGTTTCCGGATGATAACTCAAGAACGCTTGGGCCTAGGATCATGAAACTTCAGAGGTACATTGATCACGACTCGCAGATGACCCCTATTGGTTTTGAGGTCACTAGGTCAAAAGTCAAGGTCAAGGTGACCCGAAATAGTTAAATGGTTTCCGGACGATAACTCAAGAAGGCTTTGGCCTAGGATCATGAAACTTGATAGGTAGATTGATCATGACTTGCAGATGATCCCTATTGATTTTCAGGTCACTAGGTCAAAGGTCAAGGTCACAGTGACCCGAAATAGTAAAATGGTTTCCGGATGATAACTCAAGAACGCTAAGGCCTAGGATCATGAAACTTGATAGGTAGATTGATCATGACTCGCAGATGACCTCTATTGATTTTCAGGTCACTAGGTCAAAGGTCAAGGTCACAGTGACCCGAAATAGTAAAATGGTTACCGGATGATAACTCAAGAACGCTTATGCCTAGGATCATGAAACTTCGTAGGTAGATTGATAATGGCTGGCAGATGACCCCTAAAGATTTTCAGGTCACTAGGTCAAAGGTCAAGGTCACTGTGACCCGAAATAGTAAAATGGTTTCCGGATGATAACTCAAGAACGCTTTTGCCTAGGATTATGAAACTTCATAGGTACATTGATCATGACTGGCAGATGACCTCTATTGATTTTCAGATCACTAGGTTAAAGGTCAAGGTCACAGTGACAAAAAACATATTCACACAATGGCTGTCACTACAACGGAGAGCCCATACGGGGGGCATGCATGTTTTACAAACAGCCCTTGTTAACAGTTCCAATAATTTTAAGACGGTTTTCCTTCTTATTATGGCTTTTACCATACGGAGAAGTTAAATTCATGCTTTTTCTGTTGAATACGACCAATTCCAGTTGGATCTAATGTTGTCTTCACTTTGTTGTGTCAAACAGGATTCCTTACTTAATATCTAGTCCTCTATATGGCTTCTAAAAAACCTTCAAGTTTCCAAGTTTTTCTTAAACTGGTAGTCATGAAGATGAGGATAAACTTCTATGGGCAATCGGGGCTTTGAAGTTCTACCTCAGCAGTGTTAGTCGGACGTCCATTCGAGGTTCTCAAAAGACACTCTTCATTTCCCTAAAAAAAGGGGGAGATGCGTTTGCGGCTTCTGTTTCTCGGGGTTAGACCTCGACTAAGGAAAGTTACTCTTATCTCTATCTAAAGATTCATTCCTTTTTAGGATCTGATCGCATGAATTAAGAGCTCTGTCTGTTTTGTGGGCATATATTAATCACACCCCACTTTTTGACGTGCTCTAAGCTGTTTTCTGGAGGAATCCGACCACCTTTGTCATCTTTTTATCTTTGTTTTCTGGAGTGCCAACAATACAATTTGTATATGTTTTGGCTTGTTGTGTTTTCACTAACGGTAGTGTCTTCTTTACGACATAGACATATTACTTTGTACGAGAAGTCATAATTAATACCGTTTTAATGAAGATTACTTGATAACCCTTGTTTAGGGTTTTGCTATCATTAGCTGATAACCCTGTTTATGGGTTCTACTGTGTTGGGAAAATATATACGAGCCTTCCCACCGCAGCTGCAAAATCAGTTGAGATAGCAGGTCAGTATTTATGACATTAAAACAATTTTTAGCTCATCTATTTTTTGAAAAAAAATTATGAGCTATTGTCATCACCTTGGCGTCGGCGTCGGCGTTGGCGTTGGCGTTGGCGTTGGCGTTGGCGTCGGCGTCCGGTTAAGTTTTGCGTTTAGGTCCACTTTTCTCAGAAAGTATCAATGCTATTGCATTCAAACTTGGTACACTTACTTACTATCATGAGGGGACTAGGCAGGCAAAGTTAGATAACTCTGGCGTGCATTTTGACAGAATTATGTGCCCTTTTTGTACTTAAAAAATTGCAAATTTTGGTTAAGTTTTGCGTTTAGTTCCACTTTTCTCAGTAAGTATCAATGCTATTGCATTCAAACTTGGTACACTTACTTACTATCATGAGGGGACTGGGCAGGCAAAGTTAGATAACTCTGGCATGCATTTTGACAGAATTATGTGCCCTTTTTATACTTAGAAAATTGACAATTTTGGTTAAGTTTTGTGTTTAGGTCCATTTTATTCCTTAAGCATCAAAGCTATTGCTTTCATACTTGCAACACTTACTAACTATCATAAGGGGACTGTGCAGGCAAAGTAATGTAACTCTGACTGGCATTTTGACAGAATTATGTGCCCTTTTTATACTTAGAAAATTGAAAATTTGATTAAGTTTTGTGTTTAGGTCCACTTTATTCCTACAGTATCAAAGCTATTGCTTTCATACTTGCAAGATTTATGAACTATCATAAGGGGACGGTGCAGGCAAAGTTATGTAACTCTGACTGGCATTTGGACGGAATTATGGGCCCTTTATACTTAGAAAATTGAAAATTTGGTTAAGATTTATGTTTTGGTCACTTTACCCCTAAAGTATCATAGATATTGCTTTCATACTTGGAACACTCACAAACTATCATAAGGGTACAGTAAAAGGACAAGTTGCATAACTCTGGTTGTCATTGTTACGGAATTATGGCCCTTTTTTGACTTAGTAACTTTTAATATATGCTTAAATTTTGTGTTTCGATCCACTCGAAGTATCAAGGCTATTGCTTTCAAACTTCAAATACTTACATGCTATCATGAGGTTACTGTACCTGGCAACTTGAATTTTACTTTGACCTTTGAATGACCTTGACTCTCAAGGTCAAATTATTAAATTTTGCTAAAATTGCCATAACTTCTTTATTTATGATTAGATTTGATTGATACTTTGATGAAACTACTCTTACCTGACATACCACAATAGACTTCACCCAAACCATCCCCCGTGCCCTCCCCCCCCTCCCCCCCTCCCCCCCCCCCCCTAATTTTTTTTTTTTTTTTTTTTTTTTTTATAAGATCATCTCACAAATGACCACCACACCCTCACACTATACCCCCACCCCACCCCCCCCCCACCCCCCCCCCCAAATTTTTTTTTTTTTTTTTTTTTTTTTTTTTTTTTTTTAAGATCATCTCACAAATTATCACCACACCCTCACACTATACCCCCCCCCCCCCCCCCCCCCCCCCCGATTTTTTTTTTTTTTTTTTTTTTTTTCGCTTTTTTGGAAGATAATGTAATAAATGTCCACAACCCCACACTATACACCCCTCTTCACTCCACTCCTCCCTCCTTTGTGATTGAAAATGAGAGTCCCTTCACCTTTAAAAAGAAAATAGATGAGCGGTCTGCACCCGCAAGGCGGTGCTCTTGTTTTAAATAAAATTCATTTTAATTATCAAATACTTACCTGCTATCGGTAAGTCCCACCTCCCACCCTGCTATTTGATTAATATTTTTGTATATATATTGAAAGAATATTGAGGGTTGGTTACCGATTTTTGGCTAGGTTGCATTGCACTATGTTTAACCTGGCCTGTACAACGGTATTGAGGTGGCGGATTCCCAGTTAAAATTCCGGATGAGTTAATTCCCCTTGGAAAAGAGAAGCATGAGATAGCAGGTAAGTTTTTAATGATTAAAATGAATTTTATTTTAAAAATTTGTTTTAGTCAAAACACCACGATTTTTTCCCAATCCAAAGGGACACAGCCTCATTCCCAAAATGACGAAAAAGACACTGGTCATTTAAGAAATTATTTTTCATTTATTGCTAAACTGCTAGGATATGAAGTTGAGTAGATATGATTTGAAAAGTAAATAATATAATATCTATGCATCAGAATGACATAATGTCAGTTTATAGGCTTATAAACAATTATATATGATTGACAATGTACATTATTGTGACTATAACCATATTTAAAATGAGAACTGTAGTTAACTGTAATGCTGTAAGAAGGATTAGAGCTGATTATTTCTGTTTTGGTGGCTCAACAATGGTTATTTTTTTGATGGTCTGAAACAGGACTTGCAAAATATAAGAATGTAATATAGACAGACAGTTGTTTGTAATACTTAATAAGGACATCATTGTTTCCAGTTTTGCAAGACCGCCTTACTGTAAAATACTAATAATTTATGGTTGTGTCTGGAATAAGCAAGATTCAGAATGCCCTGTTTTATGTTGCTCAACAATTCATTTGTCAACAATTCCGCTTTTTGCTCATAATATTTTGTACAGCTGAACAGTCTCTGAATGCGTAGAGGTCACAGCCAGGGTACTTGTTCTGTTGTCATAGCAGCAGTTAGTGGACTTTGACCTGTGACCTCGTTTCAAAATGGCCACCGCATTCTCCCTGTGGCGAGGAATCCAGTAAAAGCAGGAGTTTGAAATTACGTAGATATTGTGTGAGTTGTCTACAGATATTCCCAGTGGGGCTTGCACATCAAGTTTAAATAGACCCTCAGAGGTGCGAGTATTGAAACCTTGTATCGTTCCACCCACATTGTCAGATACGATGATTTCGCCAGATTTGGGCGTTCCCGTAACAAAGACTTTTCCATGGAACAGAGTTTTTCCCATATTGTCATAGAATATTTTTACTAGGGTATTTCCATAAAAGTCCATAGTGTGGACTTGGAAGCGCTTTGTTTCGAAGCTGCTGGGGTAGGTTATACCCAGAACTAAGCCGTAGCTGACCAGAGATCGACGATAAATGGCAATGCTGTCACAGTATCCTTCTGTTTTGAGTAGCCCAGTCTTGGACAGTTTCCTGCCATAGCACATGTAGGGCAAGGAAAGCTTAAGTTGCTCAATTTTAGTTTTATCTTCTATGGCAACATACAGATCACCTCCGTGGGAACATATGTCTGTGGGTCTGCACCCATCCAAGGTGACATAAGAGTTGCAGTGGAATTTGCTGTCAAACAGTTTGACCTGCTCATTGAGGTAATCACTGACAGCGATGTAACCACCAGGCAGGAATGTGCAGCCAGTTACTATGGCAGCCACCTGAGTGACCAGTCTCTTAGGACAGCAGCTCTTGTTACACAGTGGCAGGAGGCATTCCCCCCCGAACACGTTCAGCCCCTTCAGCCTGGTTCCACTTGTTCAAGTTTTCTATTTCAACATAATGTAGCTCAGCCCTGGCATCAAAATAAGTACTCATGACGGCCTGTTTGGATTCAGCAGGTCTGGCCCATGATTGCTTTCCGGGCTTGTTGACTTTCTGTTTTTCTTTTGGTATGGCATCAGCCCGTATGAGGTAATGGTGCTTGGTAGATGGTGTGTTACCATGACTCCATGCACAGTAGTTGCAGATGAACTCTCTGCAGTCCTCACACCACCATGTGGCCACTTTGTTTTTCCCGTCTAGCACGCATTGGGCGCAGGTCAGTATGGGCTCCTCGCCTGAGATTCCGGGCTCGTCGGGGGCTGGACCCACTTGACCCCTTCCACTGGCTCCACAACCCATCTTACCACCCTGGGGAGGAGATGTAAGGGATTAGAACAAACTATTTTCATAACATTATTAAGCATAAAACTTTTTGTGCAAAGTCGTAGCTTGTAAATTTGAGACTGAGAAATACTTCAAACATACAATCTTTTTATGAGCAGTTTTATTATTTGCAATTATGAAATTCTCAGCATAGATATTGGTGATGTGAAACGCAAAACTGGATACTAAGAAATCGCGTCTCAATTGTGTTGCAAAACAAAGTTTATGAATAAGGCTAAAATATCAAAGACAGTATCAGTTTTAAAGCAACTTTCAATCAAATAATGTGCCTGTACGCGCCTTTTACACATTGCACGTGTCACAGCGAACACATGAAATTTTTGCTGTTGCCTTATATGTATATAGTGTTACTACTAGTTCAAGCTAATACATTTGTTGTAAATGGTAGAATTTCAGAATAAATTGGCAAAAATGATTATCATATCAAGAAAATGTGTTGCTTGGAAATCCATTTCACTTGCTTTAATTTCAAGGTCACTGTGGGAATTTAAAGGTTTTGCATATTCCTTATAAATAAATTGTGACAGTACATGTTAGTGTCCGGCAGATAACTTTGTTGTCTATGATGTTATTCTAAAATAAACTTGTACAAATTATTATTATCCCCACGCTTTTTGAAAAGCGTGGGGATATTGTGGTTATCTCCGCCGTCCGTCTGTCTGTCTGTCTGTCCGTCCTGGCCACTATCTCCTCCTACACTATTAGCACTAGAACCTTGAAACTTACACACATGGTAGCTTTGAGCATATGTGCGACCCTGCACTATTTGGACCCCTGGGTCAAAAGTTATGGGGGTTGGGGTGGGGCCGGGTCCGAGATTTTCAATCATTTTTTTAGGTTATTTTACATTTAACTTCTTCATTTCTATACCAACTTACTTCAAATTGATACTGAACCTCTCTTATGACAATACAGTCAATCTCAACTATGCATGGCCCCATTACCAACCCTGGGGCGCCCCACCCACATAGACCACACCCACCCAAAATTGCCTTTTACTATAATTTCCTCTTCTTCACAGATTCACTTCAAATTGATACTGAACCTCTCTTATGACAATACGGTCAATCTCAACTATGCATGGCCCCATTACCAACCCTGGGGGGCCCCGCCCACATAGGCCACACCCACCCAAAATTGCCTTTTACTATAACTTCTTCATTTCTACACCGATTCACTTCTAATTGATACTGAACTTCTCTTATGACAATACGGTCAATCTCAACTATGCATGGCTCCATTACCAACCCTGAGGCGCCCCTGGATCAAACATGCGGTGTGCGGATACGTGTTGGCCTCTGCCGCGCCATTTCTAGTTATATCTAGAATCGTTTTGTGTGCAACAACAATGTTACTCACTTAGAAGTCAACATCATAGTGAACACTTGGTGTTTGTCCATATCTCATTATATTGCAAATTCCTTTGTTGTGCACTAGGGAATTTGAAATTCATTGGCATATATTCGGTCTTTTCGTAATGAGGAGTTGTCTCCCATTCGGGTAGGTATCACGAGTATCCCGGGTAAAAAACGGTCCGTCTAAAATGCGTACGAGGGGTGTTCCAGAAGTTCGTGGATTTTTGCTATAACTTATTAGTTTGCTGGTAAAAGTCAATGAAATTTACATATTATACAAACCAGTTATTACGGACTTTATATATAAGCTAAACATGCATGAATTCCATATTAAAAGCGCGTTTGAAACGCGTTGCCATAGAGACCTCAGTAACGACATGCGGCGCACGCGTGTATTTTATTATAAGTATGAGCCTTACGCGAATTTAAATTTGGTTTAAATGTCGTTGATAAACAGAATTTATGGCAAATTTCACGTGACGTTGACATCACATATCTACGTCACACATAGGTTGAATATTCAAAGTTGTTTACATCATTCTCAGCTGTAGCACCGCGAAGGTAAAAACGACAGTAGTTAACGTAATAAAATCATGACGTCAGTTGACAACGTTGAACTACGCACGGTGATTAAATTTTGTCACTCATTGGGCTTCACACTGACCAAAACGTTTGAGGAAGTTAAAAAGTCGAAACAATTCAACTGCTCAAGATCGTTGGTATTCAAATGGCACGACAGATTTAGAAAGGGACGTGAATCGGTAGAAGATGATGCTCGAAGTGGTAGGCCGGCGCTAGTTAAACAAACCATGACGGACAAAGTTAGAGACTTGATTAAAACAGATAGGCGTTCAACGGTGCGATCTATTGCAGAAGAGCTTGGAATTGGCACTTCAACGGTTTACAGAATACTAACCGAGGATTTCAAAATGCGCAAGGTTAGTGCTCGATGGGTTCCAAAACTCCTCTCTGATGAAGAACAAGTGAAACGCCTTAAGTGCTCAGAAGAGTTTTTGAGAAGATACCGTAAAGAAGGAGAGCGCTTTTTGGACCATATCGTCACACTTGATGAGACGTGGTTTTGGCATTATGATCCGGAGACGAAAGCACAATCCTCAGTGTGGAAAACAGCAACAAGTCCTCCGCCGAAGAAAGCCCGGGTTATGAAGTCTGGTGGAAAACATATGTTCATCTTCTTCATGGATAGATGGGGAATGCTGCTCATCCACCTGGTGCCCGATGGTCAGACGATAAATGCTACATATTATCTAAAGGTAATTACAATTTCGTTATTGAATTATGTATTGTTATTTTGACAATTTTGTTATTACTGAAAATTATTCGTATTCGAAATAGAAAATAAATTAAATACAATTTTAAAAAGTTACATGAAACTTAAAATTCTTTAATTTGCCTACTGCAGGTACTTCGCCGGGATTTAATGAATGCTCTAAGGAAAAAGAGACCTACGATTGATGCCTCAGCCGTCATACTACACCACGACAATGCACCTGCGCATAGGGCCCAGTCAACGGAACTTGAGATAGATGTAATCGGGTTTCAGCGCCTAAGTCATCCTCCTTACAGCCCGGATTAGTCCCCTATGGACTTCCGCGTCTTCCCGGAAGTTAAATCACAGTTGCGCGGTATTCTCTTTGCAAGTAAACAGGAACTTACAGTTGCAGCACAGCGAATCGCGTCGTCGTTTGAAGCTGACTGGTATAGAGACACTTTTGATAAGTGGATTTCCCGACACATAAAGTGCATTCGCGTTGGAGGTGATTATGTGGAAAAGATTTGACAGTTGTTAACTTCATAACATCATTGACGTTGAACAGAAACGTTACACGTGTGTCGGTGTGCGCATTGTGCACATGTTTAAATCTCTGTAATATATTTATTGTTTTATGTATTTCCATGATATTTGGAGAGTAAATTTGGAAAGGACGAAATATTCTTAGCATGCTATTTATTTATCCATTTATGTTACCAACTAATACTAACATATTTAACACATATTGTTTAATTTTTTTATTAAACATTGAAGTAAACATTGCAGAAAAAGTGTCGATATTGCCTGTATTCGTCCATATCCGCACTTTTCGGTCATATCCGCGGATATGAGTCATATACGCATTTTAGACGGACCGCTTTTTACCCGGGATACTCGTGATACCTACCCGAATGGGAGACAACTTCTTAGTTACAAAATTCCCGAATAATCATAAGATCAGGGCCCGTATTCACCAAACAATTCTTAGACTTAAGTCTAAGAATAAAGAAAATTCTTTAAATTAGAATATTCAAGAATTTCTTTAATTTTGAGTCAAACTCTGCAGTAAACATCTATATCTATATTATTCTTCATATAGAACATTTTGTTAATTACATAATCACCAGTGGAGGCCTGTATATATTCAAACACTGAACACATTTTTCTTGGTTCTAAGTCTATTCTTTATTCTTAAGTCTAAGAATCGGTTGGTCAATACGGGCCCTGGACTTAGTGTTGGATGAAGCAACCGTGTCAGTGACTGTAAGGCCCCAGCCACAGTGGGCACTTGAAGTTGGTGCATAGTTCTTATATGCCATTTTTAAGTAGTAGATATTCGTTTGACTGTAAAAAAAAAGAGATGCACGGACCAAAAAAATAAGTTTCTTAATAGGAAATGTTGTATGCACTATCTATTGTCACACAATTGGAATGTTTATGTATAGCACCAGTAACAATAACTGATGCATACATATATTCTGCATTGACTGTTTAATTATGTGTGGAAATGAATTATGTGTGTCGAACAATACTTGTTTCTGTTTCCAGTGAAATAAAGGGAGAGCTTCCTTGTACTTCTGAAACATTTCTAGTTAACTACATATTTACGTATTTCTTAAAATTAATAAAATGTATTTATCATTTAAGACTATTGATTTAAGAACATTGAGAATATTGTATGTTGATGCTTAAATGTGTAAATACAAATTGTCACCTTTACATTGAACATGTTCTGATTATACTGTCAACTTAATAATAGTTAACTTTAACACATTTCTGGAGACTTACAATGGAAAGCATTTGTCAGATAAATCAGCAAATTATTTTATGTGCAGTATTGTTATTGTACAAACTGTATAGTTATTTACCTATATTAAATAATCCATTCCACTTCTGTCTTTCATTATTAGTAAAAAAATTTTAGGTAGATTTAACACACTTCTGTTTGAAATAAACAGTTGTATGCAATTTAACACCACTGACATTTCACAGTCAATGGCTAGAAACAAAAGAGAATATCATTGCAGACTTGTGAATTTAAACACTATTTAAAGACTTCATGACCCTAATTTCATAAAAAATTGTTTTAAGAATACATGTTTTTAGTCATTTATTTAATTTATTCTTATTTGTATTTATTATCAAAAATAGTGTTCATGTCATTAGATTTTCATTTCAAGCTTTTAATTTTCTCACAATAAAGATTTTGTAACTCTTGCAATTTGAAAATGTGAATTTACTCATATCCTGTTAAAAGGGGACAGAGATTATTTGAGAAATCAGGTTCAGGTTTTACAGATAAAACAACAATTTGTGTTAGTATAACAGTAGTTAGATTAGACATTAGAAAGGCATGTAGAATTTTCATAAAATAACAATTTATTTGATATAGATTTTGTAACCAGTCTCTGGGGTGTAATAAAAATAAATTCAAAATAAATTACATTCTTGATACATGTTTCACCTATTTAAAGCTTCAGAAATACAAGAAGACATTATTGTTGTTATAAAAGATGTTTAGAGAATAAGAGAATACATATTTAAGAAACATTTAATACTTGTTTATATTTTGGAAGTTTTGTGATGGCATATCTCATATTATTTTGGAAGTTTTGTGATGGCATATCTCATATTATTTTGGAAGTTTTGTGATGGCATATCTCAAGTTTTGTGATGGCATATCTCATATTTATTTATGTTCAAATATATTTTACAGAAGATATTTTTTTCCAACTGTAGCCCATAAAAATAAAACCTTTATTGCCATTCCTTATTAACTTTAAAATAACATTTATTGTTAGCATTCATGGAGTTTCTAATGAAATATCATTATTTTAACAGAGGATTTCCAATCAGTGAGAAAAGGAAAATAAAATATTGTTTTTTTTTTTATATTTATGTAGTTGCATTTTATTTTTCTCTAGATTATTGCAATGAAACAAATCATGCTGGACTGAAATTTTGTGAAATGATAGGGATTAATGTAATGACATTGTTATTTGAAACAAAATTGTCCAATTAGATCGCTTTTAAATTCAAAACAAATAATGTTTAAGTATTAACTACAATGAAAATTTGTTTTGTTTCATAGATAACTAAATTTGATCCATTCTTGATCATAGAAAAAATAATATTTTCGTGTGGGGGGCAGAATTTTTGTGATGGCATGTGAATAAAATGGCAAAACTCAGGTGTTTCATTAAGTTTTGAACCAGGCAGATGATTTCCAAAACTATTAAAGACAAATTATTTTTAACACTTAAAGTTAACTTTTATTTAAGATTCAAGTGTTTTTGTGTTGAAAGTAAAACATCTAAGTCAACATAGCAGGGTGATCAGCCTCTTGTTGTGAAGACTCCACTTTAATCAGCCGAGAAACCCATTTAAGGAGTTATTCACTTTTTTCTGTTTTTCAGACTTCAAAAGTTCAAGATGACAATTGCCAACACCGTGATCAGCGCGGACAATGCCAGTCTTGTTACCATGGGAACAGACCAGCTGCTGGACCTGTTTGCGCTAGAAGACAAGAAGAAGGGGGAGTCGACTGGCTCTGATGATCGCAAGAACACCGCCGAGAAGAGGGACACAGTGAAGGCAATATTGGAGAACCTTGGAGAGCTCTGGGATGAGCAGCAGTATGAGTCGGAATATGACATGAATAACTTCATGAAGTCGTTGGTGTAATTGACATTCGATATTAGCAAGGACTTCAGTAGTAAAAGTCTGGATACAACATGATTTACTTGATGAAGTCACTAGTGTAACTTTCATCCGATATAAGTGAGAACTTAAGCATTATGAGTTAGAAAATTATATGAGTAACTCAATAAAGTCACTTGTATAACTGAGTCTGTAAACACAAACATTTTGCAGAGATTTCTCTGGATATTAGCATTAAGTCCTTATTGTAACTTATTATGGATACTTAATAGCAAAGAATAACACAAAACCAGGCAAAATATGATGATAATAACTTAATGAATTCATTCAGGTAAATTGGCGTTGGAAATTGAGGAAGACGTATTAGTTGAAATATTATTTGAATAATAAGATACATTAATTTGTGCAATTTTTTTTTTTATGTAGGCAAAGATTGTTACAGTATTTGTCCTAATGGGACGTGAATACCTTCATGAAGTCGTTAGTGTAATTGAAAGTGAACATTAGCACTGACTTTGGCAGTACAAGTCTCAATATGTAGAAGTATTTCATAATTTCATACAATTAATGTTCAATGAAAAACTGACACTAAGCGCACATGTCTGGATGTTGTCATTCTGCTTATGACTCTAATTCACTAAATATTTAATTTTGAAGACTTCAGGCCAAATATGGTATGAATTATTTCATGAAGTAATTAGTGTAGATACCACTGAATATTAGATAGGAGCGTAAAGTTATGTGTTTATTTCAATTATGAATAACTTAAAGAATTCATTAATGTAATATGTTGAAGACAGTATGTTTGAACATGTCGTGCTTAGAAATGCATTTGTTTTGATTTTGATAACATTTGTGTTCAATAAAGTAAATATTATGCAGTTGATTGTTGTTAATAGTGACTTGTTGATGAATTAGCCATACTTATGTCAGTCTTTAAATTTGTTGTAACACTCTACTATCTGAAGTTATAGTAAGACATCAAATCCTAGAACAAGATCAGTTGTGTTCATTTTTCACATGGAACTACGTTTTAATGCCCCCCGTAGGGTGGCATATAGCATTTGAACTGTCTGTCAGTCCGTCTGTCCATCCGAAAACTTTAACATTGGCCATAACTTTTGCAATATTGAAGATAGCAATTTGATATTTGGCATGCATGTGTATCTCATGGAGCTGCACATTTTGAGTGGTGAAAGGTTACGTCATCCATCAAGGTCAAAGGTCAAAAAAACAAATCCAAGGGAAGTAACAAGCTTTAAAGGGAGATAATTTCTATTTATCATTTGGCAGGTACAGATCATTTTTACTAGGGTAGTAATATTTTTTAAAGAGATATAATAAAAAACAAAAATAAATAAATCAAAGCGGCGCAGTAGGGGGCATTGAGTTTCTGACAAACACATCTCTTGTTTAATTCTATGATAGTAATCAAGTTTTTTTCTTGATAATCAATGGTCTTTTACACTAACAACCAAATAACTGAAACAATTCTTATGACTTAAAAGTATAAGACATCCTGTTTCTTTTGTGGAAGTATAATAAGACATCCTGTTTCTTTTGTGGGTAATAATCAATATAAAATAGATGAAAATATTTTATTGAAATTCTGCATTTTTGGAAACTTTTTTCCTTTTCATGATATATTTTTTACCATAATGTAGCTTATTGGCTTGAAAGGCCCTTAAATGTAATACATGTATAGAGTTAGAAACAAAACCCTTTACAATTTATTTTGTAAAACAGTTGACAATTTTAATATTGATAATTCGGGTTTTCCTTTTCCGTACATATAATGTATGTATTATGTTTGGAGAACAACCCGTGTTTTTAGATGAAAATGGTTTTATTTGTTTTGACTCTTCTACTAGAAAACTTTGTTAATTTCCATGTAATACTATGTGCTATCTATGTTTGATGCTGAATGCATCACATTATTGAAGTGTTCAATAAAAACAGTAAATAATAAAACATAAATATTTGGTTTTGTTATTATTCTAAATATACTGACATGTGCAGATTATGTCAGAAAAGAGATCAAGAGATCTAGAATTGTTGAAATGTTAAGACAGCTGTGGCTGTGCATGATCAGAGGTCAAAGCATTCTCTAGATATTGTGAAGAGACAGCTGTGACTGCATGATCAGAGGTCAAAGCATTCTCTAGATATCGTCAAGAGACAGCTGTGGCTGGGAATGGTCAGAGGTCAAAGCATTCTCTTGATATTGTGAAGAGACAGCTGAGACTGGGAATGATCAGAGGTCAAAGCATTCTCTAGATATTGTGGAGACAGCTGTGACTGGGAATGGTCAGAGGTCAAAGCATTATCTAGATATTGTAAAGAGACATCTGTGGCTATGCATAATCAGAGGTCAAAACATTCTCTAGATATTGTCAAGAGACAGCTGTGGCTGAGAATGATCAGATGTCAAAGCATTCTCTAAATATTGTAGAGACAGCTGTGGCTGTGAATTATCAGATGTCAAGGCATTCTCTAGATATTGTCAAGAGACAGCTGTGGCTGGGAATTATCAGAGGTCAAAGCATTCTCTAGATATTGTCAAGAGACAGCTGTGGCTGGGAATGATGGGATGTCAAAGCATTCTCTAGATATTGTCAAGAAACAGCTGTGGCTGGGAATGGTCAGAGGACAAAGCATTCTCTAGATATTGTCAAGAGACAGCTGTGGCTGGGAATGGTCAGAGGACAAAGCATTCTCTAGATATTGTCAAGAAACAGCTGTGGCTGGGAATGGTCAGAGGACAAAGCATTCTCTAGATATTGTCAAGAAACAGCTGTGGCTGGGAATGGTCAGAGGACAAAGCATTCTCTAGATATTGTCAAGAAACAGCTGTGGCTGGGAATGGTCAGAGGACAAAGCATTCTCTAGATATTGTCAAGAGACAGCTGCGGCTGTGCATGATCAGAGGTCAAAGCATTCTCTAGATATTGCAAAGAGACTGCTGTGGCTGGGAATGATCAGATGTCGAGGCATTTTCTAGATATCGTAAAGAGACAGCTGTGGTCGTGCATGATCAGAGGTCAAAGCATTCTCTAGATATTGTAAAGAGACAGTGGTGGCTATGCATGATTAGAGGTCAAAGCATTCTCTAGATATTGTAAAGAGACAGCTGTGGCTGTAAATGGTCAGAGGTAAAAGCATTTTCTAGATATTGTGAAGAGACAGCTGTGGCTGTGCATTATAAGAGGTCAGTGCATCTCTAGATATTGTGAAGAGACAGCTGTGGCTGTGCATGATATGAGGTCAAATCATCCTCTAGATATTGTAATGAGACAACTGTGGCTGTGCATTATAAGAGGTCAATGCATCTCTAGATATTGTAAAGAGACAGCTGTGTCTGTGCATTATCAGAGATCAATGCATTCTCTAGATATTGTGAAGAGACACCTGTGTCTGTGCATGGTCAAAGCATTATCTAGATGTGAAGAAATTACTTTCCAGCCATGCGATCATATACCTTTGACCTGAAAATTATTAGGTGTCTTCTTTTTCTCCAAACAAGTAAGAATCATGCCAAGTTGCATTATTGTGGTTCAAAGTACGACCTAGATGTCCGAAGATGAAAGGGTCTAGTGCTACTATCTTACCAACTATCAGACAGAGTTGGGGAAGAGGGGGTGGATAAAACATTAAAAATGAAAAATTGTTTGAAGAGTGTTATGTTTATTACAAAATATGTTAAGACATTGGTGACAAGTATTCCGGTATTCATGTTATAAGAAATACCAAATAATTAAATTTCCACACTTTTTGTTATATTTTACCAGCCATTTAAAATTTTGGTATCCTTATAAATAACAAAAGATGTGTTCATCAGAAACACAATGCCCCCAATTGCGCCGCTTTGAATTTTTATATTTTTTTTGACCTTTGACCTTGAAGGATGACCTTGAACTTCCACCACTCAAAATGTGCAGCTTCATGAGAACGCCGCTTTGAAAAAAATAAATATTTTTTTTACTTTTGACCTTGAAGGATGACCTTGACCTTGAACTTCCACCACTCAAAATGTGCAGCTTCATGAGAATGCCGCTTTGATTTTTTTTTTTTTTACCTTGAAGGATGACCTTGACCTTGAACTTCCACCACTCAAAATGTGCAGCTTCATGAGATACACATGCATGCCAAATATCAAGTTGCTATATTGAAAAAGTTATGGCCAATGTTAAAGTTTTCGAACGGACAGATGCCATATATTTGACATTTTGACCTTGAAGGATGACCTTGACCTTTCACCACTCAAAATGTTCAGCTCCATGAGATACACATGCATGCCAAATATCAAGTTGTTATCTTCAATAGTGAAAAAGTTATGGCCAACGTTAAAGTTTTTTTCGGACGGACGGACGGACAGACTGACATACACACATACTGACATACTGACTGACGGACAGTTCAACTGCTATATGCCACCCTACTGGGGGCATAAAAACGTTTGGTGTTCCTTTTATAATAAATTATTGAAATAAAACATATATGTTCATTTAATAATTTCCAAGAATATGGCCAATGTGGCCATTATCACTTGAACATGGTATATAAGGGAAAAAATGGTTCGTTTGGAAAATAAAGAGATCTTGAAAATGTAAAAGCCTAAATCAGAGAACTTCATTAAGTGAAAGAAATAACAGCATTTTAAACTATAGTTTATTAAACTGTGTTTGTTACTGGGAGTCTCTTTTCTATTAGTTCAAAACACTTGTTAAACTGACGCAGGAAATATAAAAATGTTACCTTTTTTTACAAACAAAATGTTGTGATGAAAATCCTTTGAAATATTTACTGGTACTTGTATTTTGGAAATTCAGTTGCCACATTCATAAAGCATTTGTTTGAATACATCATTGGTATCAGCCTACCACGGATATTCAATACATGCAGCACACAATATCATTATAAATATGAGTCATATTAGTAAGTTAACAAGTATCACAGCAACTTCTAGAGCTAATTGCCTCAACCAAATCGAATCTACTCTACATATAAAGACAGGCAGCTAAAGTTAGAAACAAATTGACCAGACACTCCATAATTATATTCATAATTGAAAGGTGAATGTATTTTACATATACATCTGTTAGGCACTTACATAATACATTTTCAGTGAATTTTACAGAGCCTAAAAAATTAACACTTTAAAACTTTATATTTAATATCAGACTGACTTATTCTGTTGAAAGTATACATTTGTCTTGAGTATCTACTCGGATTTAATGGTTGATTTTACAAAGCACAATTATTTCACACTAACTTTGTATTGTTTTTCTGACACAATTACATATTGTATTCATTAATGTCCCACGTTGTACTTAATTGCTACTTGGGTTTTTCAATTTCTGTATCAAACATCTATAAGGTTGTACCTTATTTCTCAAAACATTTATAAAAACAAGTTAGTGATTGTTTTGCAATTTAGGACAACAAATCAGGTATATAATAAATGGAATATCACACTTGATGTACTATGATGTTTGGAGTATTACATCTCATATGTAACCTGGGAAATGTACATGTACTTTCAGAAAGTTTATGTTCTGGCTCGGTAGATTGTAGAACTAGTATGTGAACGTTAAATTGAGCCTGATATAGTTATTGTGATCAGTTTTTTAAATACCTACTGATGATACAAGGCACACTCTGGTCAATTTTTCCAAGCACTTTACATGTATGTGAACACATCTGGATATAAAAACTATGTGAGAACACAAATGTAATATTGTCACCGAAGTGATTATTATTGCAAGCACTGAAAGAAAAATGTATAAAAAATATATAATATATATACTAAAGTGTAATAGTCAGTAAGTGTAATTGTAAGCTTTATTAGTTAATGCAGTGGTCTATTTCCTTATAAATACTAAGTTTAATAGTAATGTAAATGTTTGTTTGAAATTCACAATTGGTCATTGCACTTACCAGAATATCATCCATAAATAAACTAACTGCTTTAACGTAAAACATGACTTTGCTCAATTCTAAAAAACAAAGACAAACAAATCCCTTAAAAAAACTTAAGTGTGGGGCAACATCCATCAAAAGATTTAAAATACATTACACAATAATTATCTAAAAGTGAAACATAAGGACAATCTGTAGCTTAATGTTTGTTTATATCACTTCCGTAAAAATATGTATATTATGAAGAAGTCCAATACCATAATTAATTACAACATGTCTCTGATTATTAAAAAATGCAAAGCAAATCTACTGATATTAACAAAAACATCTTTAAGCTTATCACCTCTAAACAATAAAATGAACACAAAAAAAAGGAACAGAAATTAAAAGAGAAAAATATCCTCATTCTACTTAAATTTTTACAAGTCAAGGAATGACATTTAAATACCAGAAAGGTATTCATTTTCCTAGGAAAAAAAGGCCTTCTATATAGTGAGCACTTTAAATGTATGTAGGGTATCGGTAATATTGAAGGTCTTGAGTAATTTTAAGTTGGAATTTAATGTGTTCTGTCACGAATACTGTGCAGTTAAAATATACTGATATATGCGCATTTAAGTTTCCTTTGTAAAATTTAGAATCTGCAGAAAATCCATCTTATGTCAGACATCAACTACCCTTGTAACAAGAGCATGAAAGTACAACCAGTACACAATATAGTTAGATGATGCTCATTTTTATACACATTTTTTTAAATTGTTCTAAATGAACAAAACATAATGACATTTTTGTATGAGACAACTGTTGTTGAGTGCGTACTATCATGTATACATTTATACATACAACCGAAGGCTCGGTGCAAAAGGATTTTCTATCCAACCAACACATGAATTATCATTTTCATTTGTACAACAATAACTTACGATTTTTTTTCTGTCTGCAGTAAGTGCATACTAATGATTTCTGATTATTTCTGTTACCATGACTACATGCACAGCTATACTTACAGTAATAGCTTTATCAATTGCAACAACTAAAACAAGAGCACCACATAACGGGTGCCACGCTCGGCTGAAAAAGCTTGTCAGAATTTATTTTTTTTAAGAGGTCACAGTGACCTTGACTTTTGACCTAGTGACCCAAAATGGGTGTGGCGTGTAGAACTCATCAAGGTGCATCTACATATGAAGTTTCAAAGTTGTAGGTGGAAGCACTTTGATTTTATAGGCAATGTTAAGGTTTTTGTTAAAGTTTTATATAAGAGGTCACAGTGACCTTGACCTTTGACCTAGTGACCCAAAAATGGGTGTGGCATGTAGAACTCATCAAGGTGCAACTTCATATGAAGTTTCAAAGTTGTAGGTGGAAGCACTTTGATTTTAGAGCCTATTTTAAAGTTTGATATTAGAGGTCACAGTGACTTTGACCTTTGACCTAGTGACCCAAAAATGGGTGTGGCGTGTAGAACTCATAAAGGTGCATCTACATATGAAGTTTCAAAGTTGTAGGTGGAAGCACTTTGATTTTAGAGCTAATGTTAAGGTTTTAGCACGACGCCTACGAAGGACAGCGGACGAGCTGGCTATGACAATAGCTCGGGTTTTCTCCGAAAACAGCCTCGCTAAAAATGAATATAAATTGAATAAAACAGAAATACGACAGTGTCACTGACTAAACATGAAAACATAGGAATTCATTTTTTATCTTCATGCATTCAATGTAATTTATTTAATTGACAAAACGAATACATGATACAACTTCTCAGAATTCTTGCAGATCATGTAATATAATGTCTGCTATAAAACCTACATGTGTGCATAAAGAATACCACAAACACATGGATGGAAAAAGACAGTACAAACATACAGGTATTATATAAACATGGTATACCAAACCGAAAATTTCAAAATATGCCCCTACATGAATGAATAAAGGCTTTAAATTGAATAAAATGAACATAAAGTTTACAATATGTGAACTACATGAAGATCTCAAAACACCATCATTTTCAAAATATAAGCAACTTATAAAACATGTACATTCCCTGCCATGATACACGTTCTAACATACATTGGCATTTAAAAATATTCTATCCAACTGTTCTTCAGCACAGTTTCTCTGACAGATCTCTATATATTTCAGTACAATAAATTGAACATTTGAACTAGTCTAAAAGTTTACAACATTACCTAAATACATTTCATGAAAAATTCCTTGAACTCCTGGCAACATTGAGATAATGAAGTAAAACAGCAGATGAGATAATGTAGCACAATGACTTCTCATAGGTAGAAACTCGATCAGACTTCTACTGGTTCTGTGGCGTCGTTGATGTCAAAAGGGAGTCCCTCCGCAGGGTAATCCTCATCGTCATAATCATCATCATCATCACTACCACCACCATCCAGATCCTGATCAGTATTCTCAAGTTCGGGATTGATTCCCTTGAAAACGTTCTTCTGATTTTTAGAGTCGTTAATACTGAAACATGTGCAATAATAAAATCAATTAAATCATTCAAGTAATATAACTTCATCCTGAACAGATTTACTGATAATTGTCATGTAAAGTAGTCATAGTGAACATAAGATGTGTTCGTCAGAAAAACAATGCCCCCTATTGCGCCGCTTTGAAAAAAAAATAAAAAATTGTTTTTGACCTATGATCTTGACCTTGAATTTCCACCACTCAAAATGTGCAGCTTCATGAGAACGCCGGTTTTTGTTGTTTTTTTTTACCTTTGACCTTGAAGGATGACCTTGATCTTGAACTTCCACCACTCGAAATGTGCGGCTTCATGAGAACGCCGCTTTGAACAATTTTTTTTTTGACCTTTGACCTTACAGGATGACCTTGACCTTTAACTTCCTCCACTCAAAATGTGCAGCTTCATGAGATACACATGCATGCCACATATCAAGTTGCTATCTTCAATATTGCAAAAGTTATGGCCAACGTTTAAGTTTGTTTTTTTGACGGACGGACAGACTGACTGACTGACATACTGACTGACATACTGACGGACAGTTCAACTGCTATATGCTACCCTAACGGGGGCATAAAAACTGATAACTGATATAATTTAAATAGCATATAATTGTGTTGACCTTAAGACTTATAACTTTCCTACAATAGTTTTATTGTATATGGAACAAGAGCACCGCATAACGGGTGCCATGCTCGGCTGCGAAAGCTTGTCAGATTTTTTTTTTTTTTGAGGTCACAGTGACCTTGACCTTTGACCTAGTGACCCAAAATGGGTGTGGGTTGTAGAACTCATCAAGGTGCATCTACATATGAAGTTTCAAAGTTGTAGGTGGAAGCACTTTGATTTTAGAGGCAATGTTAAGGTTTTTGTTAAAATTTTATATTAGAGGTCACTGTGACCTTGACCTTTGACCTAGTGACCCAAAATGGGTGTGGCATGTAGAACTCATCAAGGTGCAACTACATATGAAGTTTCAAAGTTGTAGGTGGAAGCACTTTGATTTTAGAGCCTATGTTAAAGTTTTATATTAGAGGTCACAGTGACCTTGACCTTTGACCTAGTGACCCAAAAAATGGGTGTGGTGTGTAGAACTCATCAAGGTGCACCTACATATGTAGTTTGAAAGTTGTAGGTGGAAGCACTTTAGAGCCAATGTTAAGGTTTTAGCACGACGGCGGACGAGCTGGTTCTCCGAAAACAGCCTCGCTAATAAAATGACCAAGGGTGTCACATCTTATTGGCACAAACATAAAGCAAAGATATGCTGTGAATATTTTTCAAAGCCTGTGCTGTAAAATAACATACATCTGAGACATTTAATATGAAATAATTCATGTTTAATTGTGAAATGAATCATTTTCAAATTGAATATTTGTAAAATTTAAATGCTAAATTCCTCTTGTTTAAGGTTGTAAGGTTGGATTTTATGAAAACTAACAAGCATATTTTTTGTAACATAAATTATACATGGAAATACTACCTGACTTGTTTGAATGTAAAAAAACAATCATATTTTTGGTATAAAGATTAATTCTGATGACTTTAAATGGTGCACACGAGTTTTTATATATTAAAAACTCTGTATGCATTCATGACTGCATAGGGAGAAAAGGTTATTTGTTGCTATATTGGAAAAACACTGCCTATATATAATGCTACCAGTAATGTTAATACAATGGCCGCATTGGTTTTCTGGTATTTGAATATAATGTTACAAGTTCAAACATATGTGGAAAACCACCACCATGATAACAATAATTACACTTGCACTTCAATGGTTATGAAAATATATACTGGCTTGCTATAATCATAGTTATTTTAAATTACCAGAGTTGTAAAGCATCAGTTTCATCAGTTCTAAGACATCTGCTCAGTTGCACTGTCACTAAATTACAGATTTTAGACACAAAACTCCAACAGTTGAATCAACATATCGTGTACATAAGTAAGTGCAAATATCTTATGAATAAACTTAAACATTAATTTATCTTCTGTAATAACTGATGATTGTATGGGAAATGGGCCACTTTTCAAAGATATTTTTTTTTTATCTAAAGTATATAATAATAGAAATCCTATTTATTGTTTGCGAAATATTTTTAAGGTTAATCAAAATTAAATATGTTAGTTTTTATTAAAAAAAATAGAATCAGTTTTGATAAATATACTCTAGTATTCAAAGGTTTGTAATAAGATTCTTTAAATATATCTTCAATATTGGGCAGTATTCAGCTGTGTTGATGAGTTTTTATTTACAATCAAACTGCAAGCTTTCTCTTGGCCTAGTACACAACAATCAACGTCCCTTGTACATACATTGTATTGCTTGAACTGTTTGATGATACCGACAGATTACGCTGGACCCCACCCGTGAACGTAGAAAACATGGGTGGGTTGCTTTGGTCACTGTAGGAACTGACTGGTGCGTAAACCTCAGGCTCTGGGCCGTGTTGTACGGTTGGATAACGGGGTGTGGGGTCGTAGAATCGTCCATTAGCGAAATACCCCATGGTTAGGTCAGATCCAGAGCAATTTATAGTTGAGAAACTGTCATGGTATCTCTTCAGGTCCCAGGGAATTTCATACCGTCGCTTGAGATTTTCTTTAGCGTTTGATTTCAAGGTGTTATTCTGAGACGCTGAAATATGGTAGGTTGACTGTTGGTCCACTGGTTCCAGAGTTCTGTTGTAATCAACCGGTACTGGGACACTGCTATAAAAGCTGCCATTGGATAGGTTGGAATTGTTCAGCAAACTGAGTTGGGAATTGCGTTTGAGGGTGGCGTAAGGGTTGGGTTTCTTTACAACCGGAGTAGCATATGGGTTGCTTTTGGAGGAATTTGGGGGAATATCAATATAAGAAATCTTGTTTACTGGATTAGTCTCCAAAGAATCTTCTGCCTGAAATTCAAAAACAAAAAATAAATACTCAATAACATTAACAGATATTAAAAATATTTTTTAAACTAAAAATTGGTAATTATTATTCCATATTCAAACAGTATTATGCAAGTGGGCCATGATGGCCTTAAAGCACTCTACTTGAAGTTCAAAGTAACCCAACAGTCCAAGAGTTGACCTCGTGGCCTAGTTTTTGACCGCACTTGACCCAGGTTACATAATGGCCTTGATATGGTCAAAGTACACATTCTAATAATGTTTCATGAAGATTGAGTTATAACAGGCTTCTTTTATTTTAAGAAGGTTTTTCTAAGATTTGTCCTGGTGACCTAGTTTTTGAACACAGGTGACCTAGATTCCAACCTTGGCCTAGCTATTACCAAGATGAATATTCTAACCAAGTTTCATCACATTGGAGCTATAAATGTGGCTTTTGTAGAGTGGTTAAAAGGATTTTATATGTTTTGACCTGGTGATCTAGTGTTTTGACACATATGACCCAATTGTCAAGAAAAACTTTATAAATAAGTTTCATTAAGACTGGATGAAAATTGTGGGCTCTAGAGCAATAACAAAGCTAATATGCTGACACACAAAGGATATTAACTAAATAAATTTGCTCACATGGACCACTTTGTTCTCAGATAGGATAAAAACAAACAACTACGTATACTTTTTAAATAAAAACAAATGCAGTCTGAACATCCACTTTAATGAAAATAATCGAAAATCTAACACCAGGATGTTAGAAACCCCATGTTTTAAAACTACATGAACACCCTTTCAATCATAAGCTGATTCTTACTGGTTCGACATCTAGCAGTCTGTCCTCAATCATCTGATGGGCCCACTCCATGAGCCCCAGGGCGTCTGATGGAATACTAACCCCAGGGTCACGTCTGTGTATGATCACCAGCACCCGACACAATTGGTGTATCACGCCCCTTGAGGACACAGAAACAAAAGTTGGTTGTGAACCTGTGAATTAGGAGACATTAGCGTGCTAAAGCCGTTCTATTAGAGACTCTGTGGGTCATGTAACATTAGCTTGCCAGGGTCCTGTGAGGCAGAGAAACATTAGTGGGTTGTGACCCAGTGGGACAGGTAACAGTAGGGTGCCAAAGCCGTGTGGCACAACATTAGAAGGTTGTGAAGCTATAAGTTAGCTGTCAGTCAGTCAGCTGATAAAATGACCAAAAAGACATAGTTGAAGTGTAATATTTGTAGCAGTTATATAGTGTTTGTAATGAAAACTTAAAGCTGAACGTTTATAAATTTAAAAAAGAAATGTGACTATGCCAATTAACTATATTTTCAACTGTTTTCCAATTAAGTTAGCTAAATTAGATTAAATTTGAATAAAAGTCTGCATGTAAGCTAAAATCACAAAATATAAGCACAAAACCTCCATATAAACAAAGTTTTTGAGCGCAAACCATTTATCAATTGTATGTAACAATAACCTTTACCAAAGTGGCCCTAAATGCAACAATACCACAGATTTTAAAAATTATACCACACTAGCTCCATTCCAACTAAAGCTATCGAGCGAAAATACTTTGTCTTATGTTAGTTACATTGAACCTGACCCCGCTGGCCCAACATGCAATCCCGTGCTAGATCAACCTGTAATCTACCAACAAACAAAATTTCAGAAAAATATCTGTTTTTGAAGTTATTGATCCCAAACGTTTCATCTATAGAATCAACAAAGACCTTGACATTTACCCAAAAGGCCCCAAATGCTTGAATATCAGCAAGAGATAGGAGTTGTTGCATGAAATTGCCTTCCTTATTTACATTAGAACAAAAATTACAGTTAAGGGTATAACTCTGCTAAATAAATTGTTAGAAATATGGGCCTTGTTTGATGAACTTGCATGATGATCCCAAAGTTTCACCACAATAACCCCCCCCCACACCCCCTTACACAGTCTTATTATTAAAATACCTGTAGTAGAAACATTGCTATGGATATGTTGCATGTTTACCTTAACTGGAGCATTTCACGGACACTGAGGCCAACCTTTGAGTGAGTATAATAGCTAGGTGAACAGCCGAACAGAAAATCTCAACAGTCAATCAAGTAAAGTGCATTTGAACGAACATGGTTTCATGATCATACAAGTATTCTCAACGAATCATTTCAAATACTCTTTTATCTGATATACAACTATACACTGGCTACAACATTTTCCCACTCATTCCGCGATATTTTACACAAGGGGGGTTTATTTCAAAACTGGTGCATCTTCTTAACGTTACATGTCCATACTTTAGATGATACTTTTCTCTTACACCTGAAAATGCGCATTGCTTACTTATAAGTAGGAACGCGTGCGTCAGACTTGTCCATGGCCCGCAGCTTGTGGCGTATCTCATTGAGCATGGTGAGCAGTGTGGGGGCGTGGGGTCGGAGCCTCTCTATCTCCCGCAGGTACACATCACGGTCCACCAGGTTGTGAACCAGGGACGGCTCTATGGCTTTGTCTGTCAGCAAACATAACACTTCACAGGGGGGGCATAATAAGGCCTGCTGGGAAAGGACTTCAAATGTTGGAAAAGTAGCCTGTGAAATTTAATTAGGCAATAACTTTCACGTGATTTAACTCATATGGGAATGAAATTTCTATGGTTAAGTTTCATTTTTTAGGAAAACTTCGTGAATTTAAAACAAAAACCTGAGGGGATGTAGCCTTTATGTTGCTTCAGCTAGAAATATATTTTTTAAACTGCTATAGTGTGCATATACTATAATAAAATGTGTTCAACACATTTGTGATACGAATGAGTCACTGACAAATTTTGAGTGATTTCTACTTACTGTAGAAGCGTTTTTCCATCATCAAGAATAAAAGAACAGGTTATAACAATAAGACAAGGATGAACATAAAAATACATAAAATTATGCATTATTTACAGATTTATATATTTTTTTTATAAATGGTCACTGTTTTGTATAGTCAAACCTTAATAATGTTTGTGTCAAGTTATTAAGACATTGGTTAAAATAAAAAACAACAACATAATTTTGATGGACCCAAGAACCCATAAATCAACAAACACTCGCATAAGGGTTTCGTTGAAACAAGCTTTCCTTTGCAATTTTTAATAAACTAGTAATCATTTTAATTTTAATAATTTTTTTTTAAATATTAATCAAAGCTGAGTTAACTGAAATCATTTTGCTACTAACCAAAACCGATGTTGTCATAGCCAGGTGCCTTCTTCACGCGTCCCTCTTGCATGTTACCAATATCATAGCGCGTTTTATTCAGGTTCACATTCCGTCTACAACACAGAATGTACCGCTTCAACATCTTACACAATCGTTCAATACTGTTAAAAGTACTAATGGTTTTCTATTTGTCACCTTGACCTGGAATTTGCCAACAATTATTTGTAGGAGTCTGCAGTGCACATAGATTCAACATTATACATAGTGATCGCCAGTGCTCCATCTAGCCTGTTCCTTAAGTGTTCATACATCAACCTGGTGAAAACTGTTGCTGTAAATTTCTAGCACAATATGAAGTCTCTTTTGTAATTCCTTTGTTTGACACATCGGCAAATAACTCATAGTCTTCTTATACAACAAGCACTTTAATCTGTACTTATTTTCAATTGACATTGACACTGCTGTTTATATATGTGGAAATCATCTTGCACTGAGTAACTCTCCAAATACAGAAGTGTTTCATTTATGTATATGCACATTTTGCCATTTGCATGACCATTGTATCTACAAAATGAATTTGAATTGGTAGAATAGGCAGGTAATAAATTATAAACACTGCAACTATTCGATACATTATCATTCAACACAGGAATGCAATTGCTGGTAATTTATTTGACAAAGACTGTCACTTAGCAATACATATTCTTGTCACATACATGTATCACATTATTTGTACTATTGTTTAAGTAATCCCAATATGCAAAATCATTTGATTTTAAGTTGAAAAATAAATGTTTATCATTAGTTTCTGTAACTGATGTTATTCAATAAGGCCAAGCTTAATACTTAAATGGTTGAGCAGTAATGCAAAATATTATCATATCTGAATTTCTTGGTGCCATACCAACAAAATCCTCAGTAACTAAAATAATATTACCAGTAAAGTTTAAAAAAATCACAACTTTCCATCTGGACAACATTATTCATTTTGAGAATTTCAAAATTAAAAAAGATGCTGTGTAACATAAACACAGATGACCCCATGGAAAGTTTTGTCAGTATTGATTTATTGACGCGTAAAAACCCAGTCATAAGTCAAAGGTTTTTGCCTCAAAATAATAATTAAAATTAAAGCCTCCACTTATGAGGTCATTAATGAAAAAAACAACAGAAATTTGAAAATCGATCCCGGCATGGCATAAGGGTAAGTTTTCTATACAACTACTACTACAGCAGAAGTAGTTGTTGTTGTATAGAAAAAACGTTGATTTACGTCACAACACATCGTTTTTTAACTGATACTTACCAATTAATATAATCACAGTTTGAAAAATTACTCTTGTGTTCATTTTGATTTCAGTTTGTTCAATTACTGATTTGTGTCTCCTCAATTAATGTATTCAAATCATGAATATGAGAAATGTACAACACTTTTTTTCTTTTATATTTGTATGAATAATTAATCTGAAAAAAAAATGTACATCTTTCACACAATATTATCCATATCATATACAATGCATTAAATATGGCAAAATTTAAGTACTTACAATTCTAACAAGAAACAATTCTATTTAATAATTGGCCTATGCAGATCATGAATATACCACAAAACTTTGGCCTCCGGGTATGCTGATCTAATCACAATCATTAACTAAACAAAATCAACATAAATACATACTGGTACATACATCCACCATTATTAGATCAAACTTGAAAGGTAGTACACCTATGATTAATGTCACTACATTTCATTATTGCTCAATGACTCAGAAAAAATAATATCATGCCTGTTAAAAACACAGGTCAGCTTTAAGATCTGATGTGTTTTTAACTGTGTGACTGCAATGAAATTTAAGGCTGGCCACATTTAACTTGCGTACCCATAAAAAGTAAACTAACTTGACCCTTTGATAATGTCTTGGTAACTGACAAATAAACTATCTCTGATATATAATTTAATGTGGAATTAGACAAGTATAGTAATATACTATTGTAAGTACACTTGCTTACAATAAACAACATCAAAATCCTAATATCATATGTGTAAAATGCATTATAAAACATGTTTTATACACCAGTGTTTTCTCTTTCTCAAAGATCTATGTGTTATTAGAACTTCACAAAATAGTATGTTAGTATAATAATATTGCATTTTTGCACATTTCCACTACACCTAAAATGATTATATTTGATAAAGTGCAAAAATATAAAAACATTCGTCAAAAAAAAATTCACAAGTCTCAAAAATATTTTCTATTTTTTACAAAATCAGTTTTTCTAGTATATTTGAAGTGCCATTCTTAAAAGCACATATTTTTAAGTTGCACTCATACACAATTCACTACCAGATCTAAAATATTCATTTTAAAACACTATAAATAACTGTTAAATAATACTATCATTACCAGCTACCTACAATGAAGTCTTTTACACTTTAATGCAAAGCAACCAAGCACTTTCGGATGGTACATTTAGTTTAAACCTAAATCTCTTTAGAGTGACTGCATTAAAAGTTTAACTCATAGTGACCTTTTTATAGAATATTTACTCACACCAATTGTCAAATGAGGTTACACTACCTCCATAATTTGTGTAAGAAAATAAATTTTTCACAAAAACTAGGTACATCAACTCAAAATCTGACCTGCCCCTGTAAAGTAAAGTGCATGCAAGTAGCATAGACAATATGGCATCATAAAGATCAGAAGGTCACAGGTTAAATTCCAACATTACTCTAGAAGTGTTCTTACACCAAGTACAGGTTTTACATAGGAAATGAGCCTTTAGATAAAATCAAGATTTCTCAAAAACATGGCCAATTTCCATGCACCTGCCTTGTCAGCGTTGTTTAAGGGCTAATACAGTCCACTCTCGTTATCTCGACATCGGATATCTTGATATTCTCGATATGTCGAAGTAAGCTCAATGTCCCAACTTTTTTCCTTCTTTATCTATATATAACTAAACATCGCATATCTCGATTTTTGTTATGTCGAATAATTCGATATCTCGATATTTTGTCCCGAGTCCCGATTTTACATGTATTTACTGTGGTTTATCTCGAAGTGCGAATAACTGTTCCAGTGTCGGCAAAAGGTGAGAAATTTTTTCTTTGATAATTCACCGTCCCGCTTTGTCCGGCTGCTCCAGATACTGTGCGGTAGGAAATTGATCCGTTAATTGCATCAATGATCACACGTGTGTAATGTCGTTAGCCATTAACACTTTAGTAAGGCCGGTCACTTTAACATCAATTAACTGCAATTAATACACAGCCTGCCCAAAGACTAATTGTTTTTACAAACAACATTCCAAAATGCATTGAGTTATATTTTTGCGTATATAAACCGTTGCAAATTTGCAGAATATTGCAGAGTGTCTGTTCTAAGCAGAAGGGCATAACTGAATTCTTCAAGCCTGTATCTAGATCTGGGGATGTTGAGTAATAAAGATAATAAAGATAACTAAGACAAGACTCAAAATGGCTTTTTGTTTTTATTTGATCTTGTACTTATAATCGATTGAACTTTGCATTTCAAACTACAAAATGTATATTTGAAAGTTCAGTATTCCGGAACGTGAATTACGCATGTTCAGATGAAAACCCTCGTCTTGATTGGACGTCAATTGCATCATAACTTCAAATAGCAACATTACCGGATGTTTACTAGACAGTTTAGAAAAATTATGCCCGCATGTGTTCATGCAATTCTGTAATACTTAAAACGTAATTTTTAAGCATTTAAATAGCAAAAATAATTGTGCCTCGTAAAAACGCATCTATATCAGGTAAAGAGTATTATGCCACACGGTGACGGCTTAAGTTAGACCACTTAGCAGGTATTTAGATCGAGATAACGAGAGTGGACTGTAATTCAGGACTGTGTAGATCATCTGGCATGACAGTTTCTGGCACATCTACACTACATTCAGATGATATACTTTAATTTTCAATTTAATCACTTGACAAATTTGATCACTTGACAGTTTTATAACATTCTGTGAGCACTGACTACCAAAACCACCATCAGAGTAACTCAAATATACTACCTTCAAACTTTGTTTGCTGGGGTTTAATAATGGGTTTAAACTTAAAAAACTGTGGAGGTTTTACCGTGTGCGTCGTATGTGGATGCAGTATCCAATAAGCACAAGGACACATAGTAGCAGCGCCCCAGACACCCCAGCTATTACACCAATAACAATGTCTGTGCTGATACGGTTCTCTATCACCACCTTACCATCATCATCAGTGTCTTCTGAAAACAAGAACAGATAAATATGAATTATCCATATACTAATTGCCTGTATTTGTGGTTTACAAGAAATAACAAAAACTAAAAAAATCAGGGGAGAAATTGTTGTTGCTGACAACAGGTGACCAAATGCCAACCACAGGAGACCGATTGCCAACCAGAAGTGACCGATTGCCAACCAGAGGTTGAAAATTGCCAACCATAGGTTCAAAATTGCCAACCACATGAGACCAATTGCCAACCACAGCTTACCAATGTCACCAACCACAGGTTACTATTTGCCAACCACTGGAGACCAAATGCCATACACAGGTGCATAATTGCCAACCACAGGTGCGAAATTGCCAACCACATGAGACCAATAACCAACTGCAGGTGCACAATTGCCAACTACACGTGCACAATTGCCAACAAAAGGAAATCAAATGCCATTGAAAAGGAGATCAATTGCCAACCAAAGGTGACCACAGATGACCAATGTTACCACACACAGGTGCATAATTGCAAACCTCAGGTGACTACTTGCCAACCACAGGTGAGCAATTGCCAGCCACGGATTCATTTGCAAACCACAGGGGCCAAATGCAAACAACAAGAGGCCAATCTCCAATGACAGGTGGCCATTTGCCAACCACAGGTGACAAATTGGTCAAGCACAGGTGTACGATTGCCAACTGCAGGTGACCAATTGAAAACCACAGGTGACCAATTCTGCCTAGCAAAGTAGACCACTTGCCAACCAGATGGTGCACATTTGCTAACCACAGGTGACCAATGTCACAAACAACAGCTGAAAAATTTCCAATTACAGGTGACCAATGTCCAACCACAGGTGAACATTGCCTACCACAGGAAACCAATTTCCAACCACAGGTGACCAATTGCCAACCACAGGTGAACAATTGCCAACCACAGGTGACATAGTGCCTACCACGGGAGACCAATAGCCAACACCAGGTGACCAGTTGCCAACAACAAGTGACCAATGCCAACCACCAATGGTAGGAAACCAGGAAACCAATAGCCAAACAATATTGCCAACGGCAGTTGCACAATAGCAAAAAACATGTGCACAATTGCAAAAAACATGTGCGCAATTGCGAACAAAAGGTGACCAACTACCAACCACAGGAGACCTATTGCCAACCACAGATGACCAACATTGCCAACCACAGGTGCACAGTTGCCAATCACAGGTGACCAATAGCCAACCACAGGTGACCAACTGCCAACCACTGGTACAAACTTGCGTACAACAAGTGCACAATTGCCAACCACAGGTGACCAATTGCAAATCACAGGTGACCAATTGCCAGCCAAATGTGACCAATTGCAAACCAAATGTGCACAATTGCCAACCACATGTGCACAATTGCCAACCACATTTGACCAATAGCAAACCACAGATGCCCAAATGGCTAAACAATACAAGCCATCCAACATATCAACGAACATAAAACTGAATAAGGCTCAAGTCAAGTTGTCATGACAAAAAATTTGCGTTTTTAACTGGTTGAAAGCCATGCACAACCTCAGAGTGGGGATTAAACCCAATAGGACATCATGTCCACTACACAACCCGAAACTCTAATCAATAAGTTTACACTGCAGGACTTAACACTGTATTATTTTACTTTTAAGTAAGTTTGGTGATTTTTGCACACATACCTGTCCTTTTATGTAATATATGTTTGCTTGTGATATTCTGTCAATAAATTAAGCAGGATGTGGAGATATGGAAATTTCTGCTTGTCAACAGACAATTAAAACTAAACAAGAGGGCCAAGATGGCCCTAGTTCGCTCACCTGAGAGGAGTCGGTTTATTCAATCTTTACCAAATGTCAAACTTTACCTATATATTGTCCAGACAAACATCCTGGTCAAGTTTCATCATTATTGAACCAAAACACTGGCGTATGGAGTTTTTTGTTTTTGTAAGATTTGAACTGGTTACCTATATTTTGAGTTGACCAAACATCAAAATTTGCTTACAAAAATAAATATTATGACCAAGATTCATAAAATCGGAAACAAAATTATGACCTCTAGAGTGTTTACAAGGATTTTGTATGATATAATAAAAATTTGAACAATCTCAGGGCAATAATTATGGCATTAATTAATTGATTTTGCTCATTATCAAACTTGACGGAGATCTTTCAGCAACTTTGATAAAGAATGCTTGAGAAATGTGAATGCTAGAGTGTTTACGGACGGCAGACAAAGACCAATCCTAAAACCTCACCTGAGCAATCAGGTGAGCTAAAAAGTGTGTTTCACCGATCTGAGCCATTTTCCAACTTGTCCGAAAAATCAATAAAACCAATGTATTGACTAAGTTTCACGATGATTAGGCAACAAATATGACTTCTAAAATGTTTGATCACAAGGTTTCTCTCTAGTCACATAAGGAAAACTGCCCCACCCCCCTGGTGGCCATGTTTTTTTACCGATCATGACCATTTACGAACTCATCTGAGATATGTATAAAGCCAATCTTTTCACCAAGTTTCATGATGATTGGGCAAATAATGTGAGTTCTAGAGTGTTCACAAGATTTTTTTACTATGTAAACATAAGAAAACTGCCCCCCCCCCCCCCGGCAGCCATGTTATTCAACTGACCGGAACCATTTTCAAACTCAACTCTTGTATCAACGAAACAAATGTTCTGACCAAATTTCATGAAAATTAGGCCAAAAATGTGACTTCTAGAGTTTTCACTATGTACATATAGAGAAAAATGCCCCGCCCACTGGCGGCCATGTTTTTTCACTGATCTAGACCATTTTCAACCTCGTCCGAGATATCAATAAAACCAATGTTTTGACCAACTTTCATGCTGACTGGGCAAAAATTGTGACTTCTAGAGTGTTTACAAGGTTTCTCTTTAGCCAAACAAGGAAAACTGACCCGCCCGCTGGCGGCCATGTTTTTCATCGGACCGAAACCACTTTTGAACTCAACCAACATATCATTAAGGTAAACATTTTGACAAAATTTCATGAAAATTGAGCCAAAAATGTGACTTCTAGAGTGTTCACATGTTTTCACTATCTACATACATGTAATATAGAGAAAAATGCCCCGCCCACTGGCGGCCATGTTTTTCCACAGATCTGTACCATTTTTGAAATCATCCGAGATATCAATAAAACCAATATTTTGACCAATTTTCATGATGATTGGGCAAAAATTGTGACTTCTAGAGTGTTTACAAGGTTTCTCTATAGCCAAATAAGGTAAACTGACCCGCCCGCTGGCGGCCATGTTTTTCATCGGACCGGAACCACTTTTGAACTCAACCAACATATCATTAAGGCAAACATTTTGAAACAGTTACATGAAGATTGGGCATAAAATGTGACTTCTACAGTGTTTACTAGGTTTTTCTTCTTTTTTTTTACTAGTGACCTAGTTTTGGACCCAGCATGACCCAGTTTCAAACTCGATCGAGATATTATTGGGACAAATCTTCTGACCAAGTTTCATGAGGATTGGAAATAAATGTGGCCTCTAGAGTGTTTACGAACAAATGTGGACAGACGATGGACGGACGACGGACAAGGACCGGTCACAAAAGCTCACCTGAGCAATCAGGTGAGCTAAAAATCAAATTTGACTACATTCAAAACTCACTTGTCTATAATAATGAACTACATGTTTGTTAAAACCGCATAAAAAAGGTAAAGTTCTTCATCCATACAACCTTTTTTTTTAACTACCACCCCTTATAACTAATTTGACTAATTTGCACTTACTCATATTGTAAAACAGAAAGTTTTTAAAATTAAAATATATAAATTTGACGATGGAAATCACAGAAGGATTACAGTTGAAATTGCCCTGAGCAAAAACAGCATGACCTTTAAACAGTCACATAAATGGCTAGCACACCTATAGTTGGTTAAAACGGCCAAAATATATTTTAATGATTTCTTGAATCTCTATTGTGTAGGAACAAATTAAGACAAATTTTTCCTAGACTAATTTCTTTTTTAAAGTTAATAGTGTGTTTTAACAATAAATGTGTATATTGTGCAAGTAAATATCCCAAATGACCACCATAAGTCTTCCCATGTGGAAGCGTCCATCAAATAAGCTTCGTTTTTTGAAAACTGGTTTATATTCATATGCCTGTAGTTTAAATTTTATGGAATTTATTGTTTAAAGGAAGTCTCAACTAAAAAAAATCCATTTTAGGCTGTAAGTATTGTCTGTCAGAACTGCAAAGGCTTATCTGGGATGACACTTTACACACATGCATTAAGCCAGTTTTTTGCAAAATGAAGAGCAAATGTAATACACAAACTCACCAGTGCATATAGGTCCCAGGAAGGCGAGTGTCAGATCAAACCTGGAACGCCCTGAAGGACAGCTTGCCAGGCACTGAGTTCGATCCTTGCTCAAGTAGAAGACACACTTAGTACATAGCTGTGCCCCAGACTCACAGGCTAGACAGCCATCTATTGTACAGCTAGCTACAATTTGAAATTAAAATCATTTGATATTCCAACATTCCAGTTTATTCCCTTATGACAAGATTGGAAACCATTTGTTTTGCCATTCAGAATACTAACTGCTATTGGAAAACAGAATACAGTTTGATGGACTTCTCTTATAAACATATTTTGTTCACCATCTACAGAGTTTGACACGCTTGAACAATATAAGTCATGGCAGTAGGTAAAGCAAATTTTTAACACCATTTTCGTCATTTTAAAGTTGTGCATGATAAAGGCAGAAATAAGCTGAAAGCAGAAAGCATCACACAAATTATTTTCATTAACTTTCATGTTGGAAGTTTGAAGCATGTTTATTTGAAAGTTTCACAAGTGAAAATTTGAGTCTAGAGCTACTTGAAACCGGTTTAAACCCCCTAGTACTGATGGCTCCAAGGCAGTGACCCCAGTTTTGTTCATGTGTGTGTATCTTATGTACATGTGTGTCTTGTCTTGTGCATTTATTTTGTTATGCAAGTGGTTCCTTGCTTTAAATGATGTACCACATTGTATAATAAGAACTTTTCCTCTTGCTGGTACAGCTGAAAGTTCACTTTATGGTTATTGCTACGTCAAGTTCATGACTAAAATTTTGGAAGTACTGAAAGAAAAATTGGGAGTGAATTATTCATAAACCTTTTTCAATTACAGTCCTGACCAGTAATTTATCACTGAAACTGCACACTGAATATATTTATGTATCTGTACATACCTTGTTTGCAGTTAATGGAGTCAGGGTACACTATGAACCCCTCTGTGCAAGCACATGTCTCGTTCATGCAATGAGACTGAAAACCTAGGCAATCTGCGTCTGAACTGCATGACTCAACTACAAATGAAGAACACATTTGCAATCTAAATACTGGAAAGACAAAATATATAACTAGAATATACCACAGTAGTGACAAATGATACCTCCCAACCACTGACAACTTGAGATACATAAGCTGCATATTGTAATATCTAGCAATTGATGGAATTGTGCACAGAGGTCCAGATAAGATGTGTATTTGCGTAAAATACTCATGGAAAATTTCCAAATACCGGGGTGCGCATGAATAATACTCTTGATGAGTGAAAAAATCATCATTAAAGTTGGCATATGCATTTTGTGCAATTATCAGTTGGACCAACAGTGCCCCAATTCGGATTATTTGATCAGCCATTTCAAAATGCATGTTTATGTAAACAAGAGTAGATGTTCTTTATTATTAATACATGTTTTCTGCATGTTCATGTATACAAATTTTATAAAATGCAAAATTAAAGACTTTTGCGGGAGTATTGAAAAGTCTTTGATTTTGTATTTTACTCTTCAGCTTAAAAAGTCATGAGTGAAATACTCTTTATCTTACAAAATTATCTGGAGCTCTATTGAGCATGTTGTACATTGAAAAGTGTAGGAATACTTTTTGGCAGACAATTTTGCGTCCATGAAGAGGATAAGAGAAAGACGAAGAGATGTCCATTGTGAAACCTGTATATCTAGTCGCCAAGGTTATAATTAGGTACAACAGACATTTCAATTGACTAATGCTGTAATAATCACATCAATTTCAGTATGTCCCAATATAAGGTGCATCTAATAGAAACTTAGAAAAGTAATTGTGCCAAGTACGATCAGTGATATGGTTAGATATGGAATGCTAATAAGCAGCAACTGTTATACGATCAAGGACTTTGTAACGAGCAGGTTTGGTGCCTGACAAAACAGAACAATACACCTCACCAGATAGTAGGACAGATGATCTGTCAGGGCCCTCGTTTGGATGTTTTTGGCATTAAAAATATTTATATGTATATTTATGTAAATTACATTAAAATATAGCAATTTTAAGTGTTGAATGGTTGGTGAAAAGATCTTCTAAAATTCCCCTTTTTGCCCAAAACGGCGCAAAATTCCCCCCTCTAAGGACCCCAGCCCCAATCCCCCAAAGTGTAGCAAGGGCCCTATGAGTACAATCGCTATAAGCTTCCCCCATAAAGATGCCATGGGGCCTAAAAGTACCTTCTTTTTTTTACCAACCTGAAAATGTCACTGGCAGTACCACTATTGCTATAAGGATGACTGGAGTTGATATCATTTTGAACACATCTGCGTCGGAGAGTAAATGGAACTGCACCTGAAATGTATGGCATTATATTTCAATAATGCAGTAAATGTCACACATTGTACATCTTTTAACTCTTACTTTTCTTTATAAACACTGGCATGCCTACATGTTATTTCTTACAGAACTCAATGATCTCAAGAAATAGAATACATTTGCTTCAAACGCAAGTAAAACCTCTGCACTGCTTTGTCATAGCAAATACATGTAACTTATGTGAGGATTGTTGTGCATGAAAGCATCTTGCACATGTACACTTCATGGTGACGATTTATATATTTGAAGTTTTAAAATAATTGATTAAGAAATACTACTTAAAACTCCTAATGTATTTCCTCAGGGGGAATTTATATGGGATTATTTCATGTGTAAGTTTAAATACATGAAGTAACAAAATACTGAAAAAGTACTTTTATCACAGGGCCAAAATGCCAAATAACAGATTGCAAGTATATTTATTGATTTGAACTGTCTGTGAAAAATTCACTGAGACATAGCAACACAGGCGCTATTTACACATGTTCACATGAAATACAAAATTATATGTCATGCAAGCCAGGTAAAGCAAATATGGTCCAAAAGCTTTAGCTGAACAACAAACTTACAAAGGTCCTCAAGAAACAGACATTCTTATGACCTGCTTTCCCAGATAATATAAACTCTAACATACAGTATATGATATAATATAAGCAGTTTTTTCCTTCTTTATAAAGTAACTATTAAAGGTACTTCCGAAATTGAGAAAAATTATACAATTCCCAAGTGCAGTCTAAAAATTCCCAAATGGAAGGACAATTGTGTCAATTTAGTTCCAAAAAAGAATCATCTGAAAGTGCGAGAACAAATCAAATGTCACAGACACTGAACATTTAAGCCAAAATGCATGTACATTAAACTTTCTATTGGTTTGTGCAAAAAATAGCAATCAATTAAAAAGACCTTTAATTGTCAATCTGAAAATGTCAATGCGCATTGTCCTCATTTCAGGTTTTTTTTTTCGTGCTAATTTTTCCCCAATTGGTAAGGTACTTTTTCCAATTGGGCAAAAAAAATTCGCTGATAAGGCATATATTGTCACACAAAAAATGCATGAGCATGTCTTAACATTGAAATATACCTCTGCATTATTATGTATGATTGATTGATTTATAACATTAGACATATCTAAATTCTAATTAATAGTTCTACAGCTTTTACAATTGAATTAAATTATTACAACATCAACTTCCCAATCAATGAGCCTAACAAGGACAATAAATACATGCAGAATTGGTTTAAACATGACAATGTTATATGGGAGTGATAGTTATGCTTACATGTATGGATGAATGTATACCACACCTTGTCAACAGGTGTGTACATGATGTCATCCTAATTAGTGACTTGCCAAAACAATGGCCGAATTAAACATCAAAACTAACCTTTATGGGAGTTCTCTTGTGAATATATAATGCTTTCTTAAGGCGTTTGCGATATAGTAAATTACAATAAGATGTCTTATCTACATAGATACCTTTTGACTGAGAAGCCCAAAATTGCCCTAAGCATTAAAATGTAAACACACCCTTTGGGGTTGTCCACTCTTGGCTATTACATTTACCAAACTTACTTATTGTGGTACAGTAAAGTGTACATATACATGTTTATAAATAATATCATATATATCATATGTTATTTTCATGCTTTATACGATGTAAACAAACACTTTCAAACACAGTGATCTAATTATTTTTATTTATTTTTAGACAATGGAAATACACTGGAGCTGATAAATTTACCTCCCCTTTATGACTAAACAGGAAGTGAGATTTCGCCATTGTAGAATGTCTATATTCCAACTATAAAATCTTATAAAGGTGTAACCTTCCTATAGTTTGCTTAATAAGTGCTGTATTGTCGAGTTACGTGTTAAATAAAAGGTATTTAAATATGAAAAATAGATGACAAGGCATTAAAACCCTTAAATTATTATTTTGTGTGCTTGTTGTTTTTGTGTCATCACAAAAGACAGTGGGTGGGGTATTTCAAAGGATTGATCTAAGAAGGGACCTGTGACAATTTCTGATATAATGGCGGTTCTTTCTAGAACAATGTTAAGAGACTGAGTACAGGAAATTTGTTTCCTGTGACAAGTGCTGGGAACCTAAACAAGTTTTGAATACATGAAAAAAGCGGAATACAGTTTGTCAACCAGTTCCCGATAATCAGCAGTTCCTATTAATTTGTATTTAATTTTCCATAAAGCCCCAATAAAAACAAAATGATATGTGTCTAAGGTATACATAAGTGAAGGAATAAATTAACAAAGTTTTAGCAAGAAAGCTTTTGTATTATGCTTACAGGGGGGATAAATGTGGCAAAAAGTTAACCGGAACTGATTGAATGAGTTATATTTTGAAATGTGCATATGAATATAGAAGGCTCTATTATTTTCAAATAAACTTTTATGCTCCCGAAATAAAATTTTGGCAGAGCATATAGTTGCCAGTTTGTCCTTTCTTACTTACTTCCTTCCGTCACACTTTTGCTACCGTTTCTCATAGCGCCTTCAATACTTTACCAATCGCTTTCATATTTGGCATGTAGGTACCTTGCATGGACCTGTACCTTTTGATGAGGTTTGAGGTCACTGGGGTCAAGATCAAGGTCACCGAGGCTAATAATAGACTTCCTTCTGTCACACTTTTGCTACCGTTTCTCATAGCGCCTTCAATACTTAACCAATCGCTTTCATGTTTGGCATGTAGGTACCTTGCATGGACCTCTACCTTTTGATGAGGTTTGAGGTCATTGGGGTCAAGGTCACCGAGGCTAATAATAGATTTTATTAGGTGTTTATTAACACATACATTGACAAAGCGCATCATCGAGGAGCATCCATCAGTTTCACTGATATTCTTGTTTCTGATTGAAATCAAATGCCATGACAATGTTTTGAAATACTAATTCTGTAAGTTGAATGATTTTTATACGCCCGTATAAAATACGGGACGTATTATGTGAAACCCCTTGGCGGGCGGGCGGGCGGGCGGCGGGCGGAAGGCATCACTTTGTCCGGACTCTAATTCAAATTGTATTCATCCGATCTTCACCAAACTTGGTCAGCAGTTGCATCTAGTTGATATCTAGGCCAAGTTCGAATATGGGTCATGCCGGGTCAAAAACTAGGTCATAGGGTCAATAAGTGCATTTTCAAAGGGGCCACTTTGTCCGGACTCTATTTCAAATTGTATTCATCCGATCTTCACCAAACTTGGTCAGCAGTTCTATCTAGTTGATATATAGGCCAAGTTCGAATATGGGTCATGCCGGGTCAAAAACTAGGTCATAGGGTCAATTAGTGCATTTTCAACGGCGCCACTTTGTCCGGACTCTAATTCAAATTGTATTCATCCGATCTTCACCAAACTTGGTCAGTAGTTGCATCTAGTTGATATCTAGGTCAAGTCCGAATATGGGTCATGCTGGGTCAAAAACTAGGTCAAAGGGTCAATTAGTGCATTTTACTTTGTCCGGACTCTAATTCAAATTGTATAAATCTTATCTTCACCAAACTTGGTCAGTAGTTGCATCTAGTTGATATCTAGGCCAAGTTCGAATATGGGTCATGCCAGGTAAAAAACTAGGTCATAGGGTCAATTAGTCCATTTTCAACAGCGCCACTTTGTCCGGACTCTTATTCAAATTGTATTCATCCGATCTTTACCAAACTTGGTCAGTAGTTGCATCTAGTTGATATCTAGGTCAAGTTCGAATATGGGTCATGTCGGGTCAAGAACTAGGTCATAGGGTCAATTAGTGCATTTTCAACGGCGCCACTTTGTCCGGACTCTAATTCAAATTGTATTCATCCGAAACTTTTAAACAACTTTTTATCCTGCGTCAAATTGGTATGGGGGTATAAGTCACATTCAGTGACAAAGCTCTAGTTCAAGTTGAATTCACCAAACTTGTTTTTGCTTATTTCCAAAACAAATACATCAATCATCAGTGTATCATCTCCAATGGCACACGAATCGGGCGTATATTGCTCCGTCATGCGGCGCTCTTGTTAATATTTTTCCGAAGGGTGAACTTTAATTGGCTATTTTTGACAAATAACTGCTTATGCCGTCTGGCCTAACCTGTTAACATACAAAATAAATTTTACCCTTTATTGTTACATCTTCTCACATTGACACTAAATCCCGAAAGAAATTATTGTGGTCAAAAGAATTAACATTTTTTGCCTGGTCAGTGATTTTTTTGCCCAAAATTACTGCCGATATTCAGCTGCTTCCCAATTGCAAAAAATGAAGGTTTTTCCCCAAAATCTGACCAAAATTTCCCAAAAAATGACCAAATTTTCCCAATTAAGCCAATAAAGTGTGTGATGAGCAGCGAAAATGATAAATACTAAAATTAACAGCGGATATCACATGGTTATTAGGAGATAATTTAATGTGTGTGTCAATTAACGCAAAATACTATGTTTGAGATGAACAACAACAAATATTTATTAGAAATGATCACAGTGAATGTGCGTCACGGAAATCTGTGTTGGGAAATTTGAGTTCACAAAGTTAAAGCATTTAAGACGAGAACCGTTTGGAAATAGAAAGAGACAAACATGATTTGATTTATATGTTAGTGGATCTGTGTATATTCAGATTCATATGCATATTCTGCTTTATTATGTTTGTCACGCTGTATAGTTTGGTGAAATAGCATTGAACTGAGGATGTCAATTGTGTAAGATATTAAAAGGTAAACAAATGAAATGTTTTATTTTAGCTCCATTTAATACAACATTAACACAGCAAGAACACAAAAGCGTGTTTATTAATATTTATCCCCACGCTTTTTGAAAAAAAGGTGGGGATATTGTGGTTATCTCCGCCGTTCGTCCGTCCGTCTGTCTGTCTGTCCGTCCGTCCTGGCCACTATCTCCTCCTACACTAAAAATACTAGAACCTTGAAACTTACACACATGGTAGCTATGAGCATATGTGCGACCCTGCACTATTTGGAATTTTGATCTGACCCCTGGGTCAAAAGTTATAGCGGTTGGGGTGGGGCCGCGTCAGAAATTATCACTCATTTTTTTAGGTTATTTTACATTTACTTCTTTATTTCTACACCGATTCACTTCAAATTGATACTGGACCTCTCTTATGACAATACGGTCAATCTCAACCATGCATGGCCCCATTCCCAACCCTGGGGCGTCCCGCCCACATAGGCCACACCCACCAAAAATTTCCATTTACTATAATTTTTTCATTTCTACACGGATTCACTTCAAATTGATACTGAACTTTTGTTATGACATAAGGGTCAATCTCAACTATGCATGGCCCCAATCCCAACCCTGGGGCACCCGCCCACATAGGCCACACCCACCAAAAAATTCCATTTACTATAATTTTTTCATTTCTACACGGATTCACTTCAAATTGATACTGAACTTCTCTTATGACATTAGGGTCAATCTCAACTATGCAGGGCCCCATAACCAACCCTGGGGCCCCGCCCACATAGACCACACCCACCCAAAATTGCCTTTACTATAATTTCTTCATTTCTACACCGATTCACTTCAAATTGATATTGAACTTCTCTTATGACAATACAGTCAATCTCAACTATGCATGGCCCCATTACCAACCCTGGGGCGCCCCGCCCACATAGACCACACCCACCCAAAATTGCCTTTTACTATAATTTCTTCATTTCTACACCGATTCACTTCAAATTGATACTGAACCTCTCTTATGACAATACGGTCAATCTCAACTATGCATGGCCCCATTACCAACCCTGGGGCCCCGCCCACATAGACCACACCCACCCAAAATTGCCTTTTACTATAATTTCTTCTTTTCTACACCGATTCACTTCAAATTGATACTGAACTTCTCTTATGACAATACGGTCAATCTCAACTATGCATGGCACAATTACCAACCCTGGGGCGCCCTGCCCACATAGACCACACCCACCCAAAATTGCCTTTTACTATAATTTCTTCATTTCTACACCGATTCACTTCAAATTGATACTGAACCTCTCTTATGACAATACGGTCAATCTCAACTATGCATGGCCCCATTACCAACCCTGGGGCCCTGCCCACATAGACCACACCCACCCAAAATTGCCTTTTACTATAATTTCTTCTTTTCTACACCGATTCACTTCAAATTGATACTGAACTTCTCTTATGACAATACGGTCAATCTCAACTATGCATGGCACAATTACCAACCCTGGGGCGCCCTGCCCACATATGTCACACCCACCCAAAATTGCCTTTTACTATTACTTCTTCATTTCTACACCAATTCACTTCTAATTGATGATGAACTTCTCTTATGACAATACGGTCAATCTCAGCTATGCATGGCCCCATTACCAACCCTGGGGCACACCTAGGTCAAACATTCGGCGTGGGGATACGCGTCGGCCTCTGCCGCGCCATTTCTAGTTGTTAATGTTTTCACCATATCATATTTTACTTTAAAAAACATCCTGAATTAAATTCATACTCTTAAAGAGATTATGATTAAATCATAATGGTACATGTATATTGAAGAATCTATAGATTATTGCAAGTTTAATATGCATGTGGAAGGATATTAACTAAATGTGTAAGAAGACATGAAAGCAACACTTTATAATATAAAAATGCTGTCAAACATGAACTTAGCAATTTTTATTCTGTTCTTATAATCATATTTATAATGTTTCCCAATTTCATGGTTTATCGCGCTATTTTCCCCAATTTCATGGTTTATCGCGCTAATTTTCCCAATCCAAATGCCACAGGCTGTAACAAAAAAAAAAAAAAAATCACTGCTGGTGATTCTAAACTGGTTGACTGACTGTACTTAGTGTATCCTCTGATTACTGTGTATCGTGCAGTTAAGGAAACAAGTAAAATAATTTCTGAAAATAATGCAATAAACAATTTACTGTCAAAGATGCCCATTAAATCAATGTTGAATTATTTTATTTACAGCGTGTTTAACCACGCATAGCTGATAGTTCCAAACTTTGTTTAATATCTTCTATTTACAATTTAAAAAGTTTCTATTTAATCAATCATTCTTCTTTTGAGCAATATGAACATATAAAAGTGCTCAAGAATTGCTTAAATACAAACATTATTCATTTGTTCAAATAAATTAATCTTTTAAAATTTTAATATTAATAAACTCTTCATATGTATTTTATTCAATAGTGACTATTCAATGAAATAAAACTGTCCAGATTTTGTTTTGTTGCCATCTTTATATTATACAAACGATTAATTTTTTTGTGTGGATATATTCATTGAAATTAAATCTAGCATAATTATGCATGTGAATCAATGCTTTAAAGATCAAATGACAATAAAAAATTGACTTCAAAATAGGGCTACCAGTTTTTAATGAGGGCAAGTAGCTGTTCAAAGTAACTTGCCCCCCGGGCAAATGAGTGTCAATTTCTTACGTTAACCCCTGTACTTGTGTTGTTGTTTTTTCAAACAAGTTTACTGTACTGATGATGTTGAGGCAGAGCACTTTTATTAATTACAGCATGTCAATGTTTTGGGTTTTTTTCATGAAAAAGCTTATATATCTGTTCTTTTCAAATATTGCAAATAATCTATTCAAGATTTGTTTCATGTTGACTTCTTTAATCACAAAGTACCTATACTTTGTTTTAATGATGGTTATGAACATTTTATTTAAATGAGGCATCTAAAAAATACAGTGAATGTTAGTTAGTTTTTTAGTTAGTAAGTTAGTTTTTATAGCCAAACATTAACATTGATGTTTTTGCATTTAACATAAATTAATTTTTTATTTATTTTAGCTATAATATTTTTATGCTCCCCGAAAATTTTCGGGGAGCATATAGTTGCCAGTTTGAAGTTCCTTACTTCCTTACTTCCATACTTCCTTACTTCCGTCACACTTTTGTTACAGTTTCTCATAGTGCCTTCAATATTTTACTGATCTCTTACATATTTGGCATGTAGGTACCTTGCATGGACCCTACCTTTTGGTGAGGTTTGAGGGCACTGGGGTCAAGGTCACCGAGGCTAATAATAAATTGTTCGGTCACACTTTTGTTACAGTTTCTCATAGCACCTTCAATATGTTTCCGATCTCTTATCTATTTGGCATGTAGGTACCTTTCATGGACCTCTACCTTTTGATGAGGTTTGGGGTCAGTGGGGTCAAGATCAAGGTCACAGAGGCTAAAAATAGATTTTCTGTCACAATTTTGTTACAGTTTCTCATAGTGCCTTCAATATTGTACTGATCTCTTTCATATTTGGCATGTAGGTACCTTGCATGCACCTCTACCGTTTGATCAGGTTTGAGGTCACTTGGGTCAAGGTCAAGGTCACCAAGACTAATAGATTTTTTTAGGTGGTTATTAACACATAGATTGACAAAGCGCATCATCGGGGAGCATCCATCAGTTTCACTGATATTCTTGTTTCAGTAAAATTATGCAACCATGGGCATGTAGGTCTAACAGTTTTGAACAATTTGTGATTGTCTATTTATATGTGTAACGAAACATGCTTTTGATGCTATTTCTGAAGATACCAGAAAACCAGTTCACATGCACATAAATTAATGTCATTGATGATAAAAATGGTTTAAGTGTTGAAGCATTCATCAAATATAAATGACATTAAACTACAAATGCACAAATGCGGTTTTCAATTCTGGTAAAGATACCCAATAGCAGTGAGACAAAATCCCAAATTTGCTTCAATTTGGTTTCAAAATAGCATTATCTGGAATTTAGCAGTTGAAGTTATTAGTTGTTTGTAACAATGAGCACCTTTCTATATTGATTCAGGCAAAATAAAACCAGGTTTTTTTTCCCACTTTTTGGGAAGATAGCCCATGGCTTTGGAATTGGGAATTTTATCGGCATTTTCATGAAATTGGGAAAATAAATTCATTAGCCTTTTTTTCCACACGAAAAGTCCACTGATTAGGGAAATACTAAATTTGATTTAACTCTTTATAATCATTCAAATTTAAAGAAAAAATCATATAATACTTTGTTAGATGTAATTGAATTAAAATTGAGATAAAATACACATAAGTCTTCTTTTTAAAAAAAAAACAAAAAACAAAAACTTTTTTCTTTTTTTTTGCAATTGGGAATTTTCTGCCACATTTTGGGAAAAAAGTATACTTTTTGGGATTAGGAACATAGCCGAATTTCGGCTATAAAATCGGGCCAAAAAAAACCTGAAAACAGTGTGTTTTATTAATCAGGCCATTCAGTTTTAATTTTCTATTAATTTTGCTGGCAAAGTTTTATTTTTATTGATAATAATACTTTACGATAATAAGAACTACACAAAATCTATGACATCAGCCTCATTGATGCCTGAACAGTTAACTAAAACTGTTCATGTTGGCCAACCTAAGTCAGTGTCAAATGAGGCCCTGCCAGGGCATCAGTCAGGATCTCAGTTATTGAACAATTAAATGTTTGCTATAAAGAAGAGTGTCTGTCCCGAATGAGCATTGAAACTAAACATTTCACCTAAAAAAGGCATGTGAAATAATGTTTGCATTTGTTTTTGCATATAGGTACCAAGCAATTTAAAATACAAAAAAAACTCATTTTAAAAATTTCACAAAGCAAATAATCCCAATTTAAAAATTGTCCATGTAAATTTTGTGCACATTGTTTCGATGCCAGTCCTTTCCTCAACTCATTTGTATACATTGTTTATGTATTTCATTTTTGTTAATAATTATTTTCTATTGTTTTTTTCAGGTTTATATATGTGATCATCCAATTTGGTGCTTCTGTAGTTTTAAATTTTATGAAACTGTTTATGTTTCAATTGGTGCATCATTAAACGTGGTAAAGTGATCCAAAATGCCAATGAGGAGAACATTAAAAAATGTTGTTAAGAACTACACTGACGCTCAAGTCAAGGTGCGAGAGGCGACCTCGAATGATCCCTGGGGTCCCTCAAGCACTCTCATGACCGAGATAGCTGATCTAACATATAATGTGGTGGCTTTCACAGAAATTATGCAAATGATATGGAAAAGATTGAACGACCATGGAAAGAACTGGAGACACGTGTACAAGTCTCTTGTGGTTTTAGACTACATTATAAAGACCGGTAGTGAAAAAGTCGCTCAACAATGCAGGGAAAATATATATGCTGTTCAGACATTGAAGGATTTTCAATACATGGAGGATAATAAAGATCAGGGGATGAATGTGCGCGAAAAGGCAAAACAGCTAGTGTCGTTGCTGAAGGACGATGAACGATTGCGCAATGAACGGGCTAAAGCGTTAAAAGCTAAAGAAAGGTTTGCGCAGAGTTCTCAAGGAGTTGGAAGTCAGCCTGTAAGTGCATTTTGCTTCCTTTAAAACAGATTACTGTATTACAGGGGTGTAGATAACCTCCAAACATTGGGAAGGCGGACCGGTCCCGGCTCTGAAAAGAATAACATTGTTAATGTAATAAATTTTATTTTGTGTTGAATATTAATGATAATAATAAAAAAACATTATTAAGCAACAATACGAGTATTATTTGTATGTTGTCTTTTCTTCTTTTTTTGTATTTAGATCGACGTTAGGTTCATAAAAGGTAAGAACGGTCGCAAATTAAAATTTAAATATACATACCTCATCGTAGTGGAGCCATGTAAACGAATCAAATCAACTAGATTGGAATGAACGCTGTTCTTGCTTTTTCTTCCCGAATGTACGCTTAGGAAAATCAAAATTTCGAGGCTGATTAGGAATACTCATTTTGAACATTAAACAATTACATATATGATATTGTTTCAATGATTTCTTATCAAATAATAACTGTTATACTTAGAGAACAAAAATATTTTCAATCAAATTAATGTTTTTCACGCGTATATTTACTCAAAATTGTTTTAAGTGGCAGTTACCTTTGAATTAAAGCGATCAATTAAAATTAAAAGAAAAGCCTGTCCTTAATCAAAACACCAACGGTGCAATCAAGGAAAAGATTAATAAAACAATTAACGCATTGACATTTACCCGGGCACCTGGTTTATGACACCTAACAAGGGATATTGACACATCACTATTGGCAACCTCGGAGCAGACGGAGAGGGGACACATGGCTTCTTCACTGACGGCGCGTGATTACAAAAATACTGATTTTGTGGTGGCGATTTAATGACAACAAGCCGAAATATTGGGGAGGCGGCCGCCTCCCCTGCCTCCCATTACTTACGCCCCTGTATTATTATGATAATTTATTGTCTTATGTCTTGCTTAAAGACTTACCCAAATGGCATAAACCCAAATTTATTAATGATGTCTGGTTTTAAAATATTTTTTTTGCCAATTTCACAAGACAAATGTCTGCGTTGGTGCTTAGAAAAAAGCTTGAAGCCAAAGTTCAGAGGACAGGTACAATTAGGACACACATCATAAGCTAATTTGCTGAATATATTTGTGTACCTGTTTCTTTGTGTGTGAGAATAGTATTCAGTTAGTTAAAAAAAAAATCCAAAAACATATTGCTAAAAAGTGTACAATTCAAACTGGAATGAAATGGGAATTGCATACTTTTTAGGCTATATATTTATTCATAGGAATGAATAAATAATTTGGCAATATACTTCTTATTATCCTCTTAGCCTAATTACATGTTTTTAAGCTATTTTGAGCGATAGTATGGAATGGGTAAAATGGACACTCAATCTGCTTCAACAATACCATGTTCGCCTGCTTATAATTGTTATAGCTTTTTGTACAAACATACAAGTTGTACTTGTACATTATATAAATTCTTACTACAAATGGTTTTGGTAGTGTGTTTTTTAATTGAAGTATAAGTCATTGCTGAACTCTACAGAATTTTGAAGCATTCTGCAGTACCAAACATCTAGATATAAAGTCTGCATTAATTGACCCTGTCACCCATATTAATAGCATAATCGTTTACCTGTGTATCATAACTTGCTAGTGATATAAAACTGTCAAATCTTTGACAGATTTGTACCAAAAGCTGTGTTACACAATTTATCACAATTGTAAATAGTAATGATGATGTACTGCATAATTTATCACCATTGTCAATATACAATGTAAATAGAATATGCATTTACTGAATTGGGGTGAATGTTTTATTTGATGTCCCAATCATTATGTCACTGACTTGTCCTTAAATTATTTGTAATTATACTATGTGCAAGTATGCCAGTTGTATTCATGTTTATATGTAAAAAATTTCAATCTTGGACTTGGAGTACAAGTAAATGGAAATCATTCAAATAATAATAAAATGTATGATCCATTGTCTATAATTATTACGTTTGTACACAAGTTTTTTAACCAGGTTTTCCGAAGGAAAAAACTGGTTATTAGATTGGCGAATGCGGGCGGGCTGGCTGGCGGGCGGGCAGAACAAGCTTGTCCGGGCCATAACTATGTCGTTCATTGTGAGATTTTAAAATCATTTGGCACATTTGTTCACCATCATGGGACAGTGTGTCGCACGAAAGAATCACGTCAATTTCTCCAATGTCAAGGTCGCCACGACTAAAAATAGATTTATTTTAAAACAAACTTACAAAGGGGGTTAATTTTGTTTGTTCATTTCAAAAGTTCAGTTTGAGTTGTCTCCCTTTATCAGATTTTTTTTCACAATGAAAACCTGGTTTTGTGACAATTTTGTCCCTTGTTAGATTATTTTTTAAAATGTTTATGATAATAATATGAATTTAATAATGCTTTTAACTTGTCTATAACTGTAAATATTATGTCTTATATATAATTTTCAATATTTACAAACTTTGAATTGATGATGAAAAGAAAAGCTCCTTTCTTGTCATATAAGCCAGACTTTAAATAACCATGAGGAAGTTTGCTTACAAATACAACTTATCCAAAGTGTGCGGTAAAAATTTATTTAATACACTTCAACACAGTTATTTCGAACACCCATAATCCGAATCACCGTTATTTCGAAGTATTTTTCAGGTCCTGATTTTGGTTCTTCTTTGTTTAATGTAAAATTTCATTGTTAATCCGAACTTCGTTACACCGAAGAAATCGTTAATTTGAAGTGATTCTGTCGGTCCCAACACTATAATTCGCACCTAATTATCAATCTTTAATCTGAAGTCAAAACTGCAAAACACTGAGCGTAATTTCACACCTTTGTCGTCTGCGCTTTGCACGTCAAAAACCGATAATTACACCTTTGTCGTCTGCGACTTAATCGGCCAGCAATCAGCGGACGCAGTACTTAAAAGATGAATCCAGCGACGACGATGACCGCATCAACGACAATGACCGCATCAACGACGTAAGGCAGTTCTGCGAGCAAAACACGGGCGGAAGTTAATTGTTGAATGCCTTGACAAATTGGAGAAATATGTTACATGCGTCCAGTTTAGTGCTGCTAACGCCGATGTTCAGAGAGACATCGCGTCTTATAAAAAAAAAAAGTTAATTCATGTCCGAAAATGTACTCATATGTATTTACATGTTTTATAATGTGTGCTTTTCATGGTATTTTATATGTTCTGTAATTAGAGAAAAATAAAAAGAAGAAGAAAAAGAATCGTTTTTTTCCTCCGTTTGTTACAAATAGAAATCTATTGCTATCTGACTAGTTTACGTTTTTAAGTAAAATCATTATTAATATTAGCGTGTAATCGAACCATGCGAATTCCACAACGTTTTATTTGTACAAAGTCAAAGAAGTCTTCTGTCAAATGTTTATTTCGAATAATCGTTAATCCGAAGTTTTATTTACGGTCCCGACGACTTCGAAATAACGGTGTTGTAGTGTATTTATTTACTTCGGTTCATTGTAACTTAATCATTGAAATAAGCAGTTGAATCAAGCTAGCCCCAAATTCTTATATTATTACTTAGACCAAAAAAATGTACTTTGTATAAGCCTGCCTATATAAACTAAGAATCTTAGCAAGCCAGATTTACTGGGGTCTGTCTTGTTATTGCAGTGGCTGTTCACATGATTCTCACATATGGGTTCAAACCCTGCTTTGGCCCATGTGACCTTGATTGGTGATTGGTGACGTGGGGTTTCCTCCCATCACTTCATGAAATGGCAAATTTGGCGAAATAAAATTGACAAAAAGGACCAAATTATTTTTTTAGCAACAAATATTGATACATCAGGCCTTTCCCTGGCCATTTTCGGAAAAAAAATCATAATGATAGTTCAGGCCTTTTCCGCCCTATGCCACGGGTCCGAAATTCCGCCCCATTCCCAATGCAAATCTGGTTGTTTTTTTCCCAATTGAAAAAAAAAATCCTAATTAAAAAACAAAACAAAAAAAACTAAAAACAATTTATTTTTATTTTTTATTTATTTTTTTGTAAACCTTTAAATATATTAGTTAACCTGCTCCAGTGTAGAAAATAGAAAAAAATTGCATAATAAAATTATCTGTTGCCTTGAATTTGTTTTAAAAACAGTAAAATATGTTAAATTGATTATTTAATACTTTCCTTATTTTCCCCAAAATCCGGCGTTTTGCACGATTTTTTTCACCTAAAAAAAAACCAGGCCTTTTCCCCAAAATCAGTTTTAAAAAAAACCTGCACTTATCACACATGTTCATAATATTTTGTAAAATTTTAATAATATGTCATCAAAATAATCGTTATTTACCAGTTAACGGCTTCTTTGAAATATAAGAAACACTATCTACATGTGATTATTTTTCCCAATTGAACCAGTTTTGCGATTAATTTTTTTCCCAAAATGGGTTTTTTACGACGCGAAATTCCCAAAATTCCAGTTTTCCCAAAATGGAGCGGAAAAGGCCTGTAGTTATATACTTTGTTAGGTGTTTATGAAATAAGATTGAGATATAATTATCATAAAAATCTTTCACAAAAATATATATATTTACATATTTTTTTTTAATTAGGATTATTTTTTTTCAATTTCGGTTTGGGATTAGGTCTATTTAACTTTACGGCCTTTTTTAAAATAGTAGAAAAAACCTGTAATAGCAATGCTTTTTTCACCATTTTGGGAATGGGGCTGGGACCATTGTATTTGGTTTATTCAGGCCATTAATGATTATGACTCAAATCGGGAAATGGGTGTTGTTGTTTGCTTGTTTTGCTAACATACTGTAAATTTGACAATAAAAATATTATCAATACTTGTAAAACATGTATATTTACCTAGGTTTGACTAAAAGGGCTGGATAGGGATATGAACTAAGTGTTGAATTGTAGGGGAAAATATTTACTTTTGTTTGATTGTGAAATGGGTCAAATTTCAGCGGTGTGGACATTAGCCCCTAGGTGTTTTAGCCCTCTTGGACATTAGTCCCTACTGGCCTAGGTGTTTTAAAACAGTCATAACTTTTTTTAAAGTAAGTATTTTTATTCCAGTTTTTTAATTTCATATGTAAATACATTCAATTGTTAATATGTTGAGGTCTAATTTTTTTTCAAATTATATACATATACTAAGTGCTCTGTTTGTTACTAAAAATCTTATAATATCATCTTGATATTTATATCATTTTCTACCTTTAAATTGCATTTTATTTAAAAAAGATGAAATAAAATAGATAAAAAATGAATTTAAAAATATGTAGGGGCTAACGTCCTTAGGGGCAAATGTCCTAAGGGGCAAATGTCCTAGAGGGCTAACATCCTAAGGGGCTAATGTCCTAGAGGCGAATATCTTAGGGGCTAATGTCCTACACTCCAAATTTCATCCCCAAATCTGAATCAAAACACACACTGAATACTGAAAAATAAATGTACCAAATCTTGTATTAACTTCTTTTGTAATATTATTAGATTCTAAATAATGCATATTAACTGCACAATATTCATGACAACAATATTGGATTGGCTACAGTTGTCAACTAACTGCCAGACAGGGTATTGTTCTGTGTGTATTGGGTGCTAAGACATTGTGCAATGTTGCATTCGCTTCTTGACTAACATTATCAAGGCAAGTCTGTCCAGTTTTAATACTGCAGATAAGTAATTGACAAAACTTGATCTTGTATTATGTTTTAAGGCAGAATGTATTAAATACTTGGTTGTAGAAAATTGTAGCTGGCAATAAAAAATTACACTTAATTCTCAAAAATATTGGAACAGCATAGGAGCATTGTAAAAATTTAACAGTCACTGTATCATCTCTTAGCTAATTTCCACTGAGGCCATTATCATGCAGACTACCCCATATAATGTACACCACTGGCTGATGGTGAAGCCTTAATTGTATGACATCACACAGGTCAGGTGTCAGATAAACAAAGCTATACCTGGCATTTAACTTGCCCGTCAAATAACAGCCTGATGTTGAAGCCTTGATGACATCACACAAAGGCTAGATGACTCCGTAAACAAAGCCAAAGGTGGCATTTAAATTGCCAGTCATATCACAGCTGGTTACAGTGATACTACCTGCAGTCGTGATATAGCTTCAAGTTATTGTGTTAATGTTATTGGAGGAGTTATTTGGCTCTGAAAAGAACTTGTCAGTGAATTTATTAACAAAGAAAATCTACAAAGAAAAAATAGTGTTTTTAAGTCTAGGTGTGTTTGTGTGGATTCTGTTTTATTGGGATTGAAATACATTTAATACAAAAAATAAAGCAATCATGCAGTTTTTGAACAAGAAAACACAAAAATTTGTTCAAGAAAAAATACCATGGGATCAAAGGGTTCCTTACACAAGAAAATTCGGCTTAAAAGAGGTATTTTCATAATTTAATTTCTGCTTGAAGTAAAAATATAAATGTAACATTCAGTTCATGAATGTTTCTATGAATATTGATGGTATTGAAAATAAGGGTCTAGTAAATTCTTACACAGAATGCTGGCATTATTACTATTTATTAAATGTAAACAATTGATTGTGAACAAGGGAAAAGATAAATGTACAAAAGATGTGAGGATGCCAATTAAAAATATAATGTTATCTCCAAATACAACATTCACACAAAAAACAATTTTTGATTAGTATGCCCCCCTTCGAAGAAGAGGGGGTATATTGCTTTGCTCATGTCGGTCGGTCGGTAGGTCGGTCGGTCCGTCCGTCCACCAGGTGGTTTCCGGATGATAACTCAAGAACGCTTGGGGCTAGGATCATGAAACTTCATAGGTACATTGATCATGACTCACAGATGACCCCTATTGATTTTGAGGTCACTATGTCAAAGGTCAAGGTCACAGTTGAAGGTCACAGTTACTGGAAATAGGCATTATAAGGATTTAGCATGGTTCAAACAAGGGAAACAACTACGGTTTATGCATGTTCTTTACAGATTTGCCTCCCTTTAATTCATTCAAAATCTCATTTTAAAGCAGAGATTCCAAATCTGACCTGTAAATGAGCCCCATATTTACTGCCAGTGCTAGGTTACCTTTTCCCATTTGATCATTCTTAAGTATTGGTATTGTAATGCTGCTACTGCTACTGCTACTACTACTACTACTACTACTACTACTACTACTACTACTACTACTACTACTACTACTACTACTTCTTCTACTACTACTTCTACTACTACTATACTACTACTACTATACCACCACCACCACCACCCCCCACCACCACCACCCCCCCACCACCACCACCTACTACTACTACTTCTACTACTTCTACTACTACTTCTACTACTACTACTACTACTTCTACTACTACTACTACTACTACTACTTCTACTACACCACCACCACCACCCCCACCACCACCACCACCACTGCCACCACCACTGTTCAAAGTGACAAAAAACGTATTCACACAATGGCTGCTTCTACAACTTATAGCCCATATAGGGAGGCATGCATGTTTTACAAACAGCCCTTGTTACAAGAAAGTGAATTAGTTTTTATAAGTTTTTTTGTACATGTCCTTCTCGGCCGACGCTTGAAGTTTAAACTATAGAATGTAGTACTGGTTAAGAGTTTGTTTATTAAGCCGGTTGTATATGTTAATTTCAGTCACGAAGTGCCAGTGCAGGGAGTCCAACTTTCCAGAGCAGTGGTTCAGGTCAGTACAATTTAGTATTCAGCAGCAGTATAGACCAGTTGAATGTTATTGTTTACATTCAGGATTTTCTGCTCATGCACACTCACTGGTTGGCAAAATCACTGGTTACAGTAACGTAAAACATGTATAAAGGGCTCTTGTTTAGTTAATAAATTGGTAATAAGACTGAAATAAACATTAAAACTCTTAAAATATAGTGCAAATATATCATATTTAGTACCAAATAGATGTATATACACAAATCAAATTTCCTCGTCATAAAAATACGAAGTAGTAGAAGCATAGAGTAAACGTGATCGGAAGACTAAATACTGACAAAACAAAACAATAAATTAGCCGTATTCTTTCTGATAGTAAGAATTAAATAAATTATATTTCAACAATAATAAAAATGTATTAATTTCATTATAATTGATAGTGTTATTTTTCATCAGCGATCGATAGTGTCAGATGTGCATTTAATATAAAACAAAGCCCTAAAAAGCGTAATACATCACAATTTTTTAATATCGTGGTGATTTTCTTTTACATTAAATGACAATATAAATACAATTTAGCATGCAAATGGAAAAACCCTGCATACTATGCAAATTGAACTGTCTTTGCATGTATATTGAAATCTCTTTACTAGTAATAGCAGGGAGTGAAAAAAATATAGCGCATGCAAACGGAAAAACCCTGCATACTATGCAAATTGAACTGTCTTTGCATGTATATTGAAATCTCTTTACTAGTAATAGCAGGGAGTGATAAAAATATAGCATTTTATGATAAATGCATATATTTAATTTATTTAACGCAATTATGTTTTACCCTATTGTGATTGCTTTTGTTCATTATGGTGTTTCTTACACGTAATAGTTGAGTTTACTTTTGCCGGTACCCGTTAAATACCTTACTTGCGTAGCAGTAAAATTGCACAATATTTTTAATGTTTAGTTGTTAAACAATGTATTATTATGATTAAAATGCCTAATATATATATATATATATATATATATATATATATATATATATATATATATATATTTCCTGTTAATCCATTTCCGACAAATGTCTTTATTTTTTAAATTTTCAATTATTTTATTGAAGCAACTGTTCAGTATTTTAGCTTTAAAATTTGGCTTAAATGACTGCACAATATGCCAAGAGATGACATGGAAGTATTGTAACTGGTGTTTAATGATCAGACACTCGTCTGCCACATGTGGTTTATTCAGGGACCCAAGTTTAGGTCCCTGGGTTTTACTTTATGACACCATGTTTTCTTTTTAATTGTCTGGACAGTATCTGATCATAACGAGATAATCGGTTTCGATGAATAGAGGTGCAATTAAACACCGGGATATAAAAGCTGCAACTAAGAGTGTCAAAATTAGTGTGAACAATTAAATAAAACAATTGTAGCGGATCCGTGGTCTAGTGGTAACACACTGGCTTCACAATCCAGAGATCGCTTGTTCAATCCCCCGCTGCACCTAACCTACTGACTCACTCTGGAACAGGGTGTCTCCTGTATCTTGCACTATCCCCCGTAACCAACTAACACGTCTTTCTTGGAGCAATGGCCATATGGGAGACAATCCAGGTGCACTTGATAGAAACAACAACAAATAAAACAAATATCATTAGTCAAGGGAATTTATTTAATGTGTAACAAGGTAAGTTGTTTCAGACGTAAAGGTTCAAATTAGTTACCCTATATTGTTGCGTACAGAAATTAAACCTATTTGTTGTTTGTTTTCATCCTTATTTGTTTTCGTTCATTAAATTTAATTTATTATAAAAGAATTTCAATTTCTGAGATTTTTTTAAAACTAAAAATGGTCGTGAAGAAGTGCCAAGTAGAGAGATTTTTGTGGTAACCACATATCGAGCTCTTAGAATGTGTTCATCTCCCGAGGTCGTTGTGAGTAAAAACGAATAATAACAAAAATATAACCTTTCCAAAGATGCATTCCCTTGCATGGTAATGTTTTATATAGACATAATTAGTAAAATTATATTTGATATGTGCATGATTATCATTAAAAACGATGATTTTGTCAACCTTCTCTATATGCGCTTTTATATGAATTCCACCTCTTTTTGCCAACCAGTGGGCGGAGTCTAAACTTTGCAGGTGCGCGTGACGTCACTCGTCAACTGGTCTATACATGTAATGGCTTAGCCAGCGTGATTCACTGAATATGTACAGTCTGATGAAGTGTGAAATTCGTTCTGGTCCTTTGATTTTTGACAAAATTATGGACACTTTTGGTACAAATATAGCTGCTGTGTGGCTTTAAAGCAAAATAGGGGGCATTGTGTTTCACAAACACAGGTCTTGTTTAATAGTGGAAATACCAATAATCTGATAAAATATTGATAGATATAATCATACAGTTTTCACTCCGCCCTCAAAATACGTATTGCTTGAATCTTGCCACAGACTCACCTGTACGAAGACGGCGTCACTCCAATGAGCTCGAGTCTGTGCGGCCAGCTTCTATCGGGGAGGAGGAGTTACAGCTGCAGCTTGCACTCGCCATGAGTCGGGAAGAGCACGAGGAACAGCTGCGGAAACAGAAGTCTGATGACATCAAGCTTCAGATGGCGCTAGATGAGAGTAGAAAACAACAGGAGAACGAGGTACGGCCGCTTTGAGCATATGTAAAGCACCGGGTAAGAGGTAGGGCAGTGGTTTAAGAATATTTAAATCACTGCGTAAAAGGAGGAAAAACAGGGTTAGAGGGGAAGCATGTTTTAGCATATGTAAAACACAGGGTAAGAGGTAGGGCTGGTTTTAGGATATGTTGAACACTGGGTTAGAGGTAAAGCTGGTTTGAGAATATGTGAAACACTGGTGAGAGGTAAGGCTGGTTTGAGGATATGTTAAACACCTGTTAGAGGTAAAGCTGGTTTGAGGATATGTAAAACACTGGGTTAGAGGTAAAGCTGGCTTGAGAATATGTGAAACACGCGTTAGAGGTAAGGCTGGTTTGATGATATGTGAAACAGTCGTTAGAGGTAAAGCTGGTTTGAGGATATGTAAAACACTCTGTTAGAGGTAAGACTGGTTTGAGGATTTGTAAAACACTGGGTTAGAGGTCAGGCTGGTTTCAGGATATGTTAAACAAACACTGGTTTAGAGGAACCTATTTCAGGTTATAGGTATGGCCAGATTTAGGGTATGTTAAACACTTGGATGAAAGGAAGAACTGGTTTGAGTATAATGTGAAAATTTGTTCATGATCACTCCATAAGAAGGGTTAAATTTTATTTAATTATCACATTCTTATGAAGAAAATAGCAAAATACAATCAACAGAAAAAATAGCCAACGGTGTTTGTGTTTCATAGCCAAAGGTACAATTTTTCGGTGTATTAGGTTTACCATTTAAGGTTTAGTTGAGCCTGTACCAACTGACATTGAAATGTGCATGTCAATCAACAAATAAGTCATATACATGCAGAGGAACGTGAGTTGATCATTCCCAGAATCCACTCTTTCAGAAAATATGTGTACATGTTGCATTCAATCTAAATTTTAAACATACCGTAGTTGTGGCCTGCTTCAAATAAGAACAGTGCCAGATGGGATCACTTTGTATTATAAAAAGTTTTGCATGCTCAATGGGAATAGCAATCTCTTGATTGGATGTCAAATTGAGGCATAGCCCTTACTCAAACTGCATGATGTCAGGGGCACAGTGCATTTTAGTTTGTACTTTCTAAAGTTTGCTGAGGATTGCAGTTTTTAAATTCTTTGTCAATATTGGTCAAAATTACTTTAAATTTTTTTTTTTTTATTCATCTTGGAGTGAAGTGAAAAAATGTGTATGTGTTAATGCAACGAAGTCAAATGTCCTGGCATTTATAATGTAAGGTCTTGATTTTGACTTGAAGAATATCAACATGTGTGACTTATACTACCTCAACAGTGGAAAGAATAATTTCTCATCCATATTTAAAAGGAAATGTATTGACTCAGGACTAAGTATGTATTGTATGTTTAGTTCCATTATTTATTGGTTTGTTTGCCTTTGTTTTCACAGGATCGGGCTAGAGTAAGCACAGCAGTTCTGCTTCAAGTATTTTTTACAAACATTTTGTGTAGTCATGTTCCCCCCTCCCCCACCTTTTTCTGAACATCTCACAATGATTTGAAGATGCTCAACATTTATTATGTTGAGGAATTAAAAACTTAAGGCATAAATAATTCAGGGCTTACTCTGCCATTCGCCAAATTAACCAATGGCTACAAATTGACCATTTTGGCGTATGTTTGCGTTCATGCAATTCTTGAACACATTTATCGTCATAAATGGTCAGACTATATATATTTTTTAATGTATGTAGTAATTATGTAGGATAATCAGATGTATATGTAGATTTGAAAAGCAGAATGTATACAGTTATCAATACTGTAGGGTTTATATGCATGTATTGGCGAATGACAACACAACCCTTGCAATTATTTATGAACGCTCAGAACTTATAACGCAAATCTGTTTATGATGCTGTCTTGAGACTTGGACCCCGTCCTCCACGTTATATTAGTGTTACAGTGTATAATTAAAATGTATTCATACAGTCATACTGCAGCTGTGAAATATCCTTTAAAAAAGCATTTTTTTCTCCCTATTCAATGGTACTGTTGTCAGTAAAAGTGGGAGAGTTTTTAACCAAATTGGATATTTTATAAATTAATAAACAAACAAACACACATTTTTTAATGAATGCAAATATATTTGATTTTTTACTTTTTTAAGGAATGTAAAACATAAGTCGAATATTACTGGAATCTGTTACGGTTTTTATGTGTGGAATATGTGTAGATTACTGATAAAGGGATTCGGAAGGTCTGTTATAACTTATACGTGTATAAAGTTCATATAGTATATACAAATTCGCACATTCGTTTGGGACTAGGGGCAAGAGAAAAGCATTATATTAGGTTGTAGTATGGACCCAAATAATTTTTATATCCTGTAAAAAAATTGTGTTTGGATTTCTATGTTATGCAAATATGTAGGCTTTTTGTTAGCTGCAGCTTCTGTTCAGCACTTAGAAGATGTCCAACTAATAGTTAAATATGCACTTGCATGATGCTTTTCATATTTTTAACCAGGTTTTTAACCAGGTTTTCCGAAGGAAAAAACTGGTTATTAGATTGGCGAATGCGGGCGGGCTGGCTGGCTGGCTGGCTGGCGGGCTGGCGGAACAAGCTTGTCCGGGCCATAACTTTGTCGTTCATTGTGAGATTTTAAAATCATTGGCACATTTGTTAACCATCATTAGAGGGTGTGTCGCGCGAAAAAATTACGTCAATATCTCCAAGGTCAAGGTCACACTTTGAGTTCAAAGGTAAAAAATAGCCATAAATGAGCTTGTCTGGGCTATAACTATGTCATTCATTATGAGATTTTCAAATCATTTGGCACATTTGTTCACCATCATGGGACAGTGTGTCGCACGAAAGAATCACGTCCATATCTCCAATGTCAAGGTCGCCACGACTAAAAATAGATTTATTTTAAAACAAACTTACAAAGGGGGTTAATTTTGTTTGTTCATTTCAGAAGTTCAGTTTGAGTTGTCTCCCTTTATCAGATTTTTTTTCACAATGAAAACCTGGTTTTGTGACAATTTTGTCCCTTGTTCTGTCTTAGAATCTCTGAAATTATTTTGTATTGCTTATCGCAATATTTCCTTCGGCTCAATGTCAGTAATTACTATAAGTTTACCACCACCAAGCTTTTGAACACCCTCTTTTATAGCTCATATAGCATTATATTTTGTAATTATATTTTGTTGAACACAACCATTTCCCCCTAATTGTTTATGACTTTCAATTTTAGACAGTTTCATTTTTAAACAAAAATATTCTTCCTAACTGTGTTGATTCATCAACACATTGCACAAATGTGTGTGAACAATCAAATGATGGCCATAAAAAACCTGGAAGATGATTAGATTGTAATACATGTACGAGTGATTTCATTGGTCCAAAGCATGATCACTGTCAACTGGGTCATGCAAGTTGTGTATCGTGTTATTTCTTAAAAGTTGACCCAGCATTTGTACATATATTGCAAGACATATACATTTCCAGAAAGGAAATTCATTTCTGCATTGGATAAGACCGAGATCGTGAAAATCGCTGCACAATTGATGAAGATATGGCTGTTCAAAGCGATGCACCCCGTTTTGGGCTGATTTTGAGTTGCATACCCTTGTTATATATATATTTGATAGTGAATTTTTTTTTTCAGAAAAGTTAATTTTTCGTTATAATATGATTATTTATCATTCAAAATGATGTTTTCGCTAATTAATATCATAGCCACACGCTTACCACCTGTGTTCATAACTACACAACTTGTGTAACTTTTCCTCTGATACCTAGTAATACACATGATTGGACCCTGTCTACACCTGTGTTGTGTGTCCAAAGTACAGCTTAAACAACCATGTGTATGTCTTTTGTATTTAAGGATCCCAGTTTGTGACTAAGTAAATGTTATGTATAATATTTTCAGTATTCAGTGTTTTTTCCCTCAGTATTTTTTGACATAATATGATAGAGAATAGTTTTCCAGTATCGTCAGTATGGTGTTCTGATTTGTACATTGTTTGAAGTAAAAACAAGAAAATAATTGTCTCATTATTCCCATGCTGAAGTGGGTGACAATATCATACACAGTGAAAAAATACTTATGAGAAAATTGTTTTTCTCAGAAATGGGGTCAGCAAGCCACACCAAGGTTAATTACACACTTGGTTTATGCATCTGGATGTTGATGTAATTATTCTTAGAATTGTGAAAGCAAAATGGAATACATCTGTTAACATTTATAAATATTTTATTAACTTTGTAACAGTTTGATGGAGAAAAGTAAAATTTACAAATGGCTGTCACATAAAACTTTACTTCACTTAGAAATTATTTGTGTCAGTGTCTACTGCCCTTCCTTGTTCTAGATTGTTCCTGTGCTTCCTGTTACGAGCATGAAAGCTTAGAGAATTTTCAATTTGACTTAATATATCATCAGAAATGTGTTAATACACATCCTTTAAAACTTATATTAAAGAATACTTTAAGTAATTCATACAATATTGTACTTCTAGTAAACTTTTCTCCGTAGTTTCAAAAACCAGTCGAGGAAATTATAAGATTTATAATTCCATATAATAAAGACATGAATGAAGACATTTGAGAACAAATTTGATTGAAAATTACCCTATATATATACTTGCCATACAAATATCACAGCCATTTACTAAATTTCATCAAATGAATTTTCAATTTCAATATTTTTAAATAAAAAGTTCTTAAGCATCTTAAGATGTGAATGTTTTCAATTTGACCTCTCCTGGCTTTAGGGTCATCAGACACTAGCGGGCATGGCTGGACAAGCCGCAAAGAGTGACCCCTGGGGAATGCCTTCTAGTAAAGCTGCTGACCCGTGGGGGACACCGTCCAGCAAGGCCAGTGAACCTTGGGGCACTGCTATTCCAGCACCACCAGGTATGTTGGGGGTATTCTTTTGCCTAGTTGTATGAAATAATTATAATGCCAAACTTAACCAACCAGCATGTATATCATGTTATCTCATCTTATGTATCATTCAATAAATACAGAAAAATTAATCGCTTAAAGACAGGTTTTCTTCCTTTTTATTGCAGGTGTCCATTCCCTTACAATATGTCAATCCCATTGAAAAAATAATGCAGTTTTTCCCCAAAGACCTTATTCTAAGAATCATTCCTGTACTATTAATAATTTACACAAAGATGCCAATTTCACACCAAATGATACAATACCAAAATTTGTATGAAAGCTTAATGCATAATCCCATCTCTATCACAAAAATCCTTCTTCCTGTATTACAGCTCAAGTTGCACTGTTTCATGTCCCATGTAATTTTGTAGGCTCACATCACAGAGCCCCACAATCTGCAGTGGTGAGTGACCCCTGGTCATCGCCTGGCAACCAGGCCTCTATTCAGCCCCCTGCTGACCCATGGTCCTCTCCACCTGCTGCTGCCTCCCCACAACATATCGGTAGGCTTCTAGAGTAGCACATGTAGTCTGGAGAGATCTAGAGTAAATGCACAGTAGGATGCTCTATCCTCCCCCTTTTTGTTAACACCCTGCTGCCCACTGTGTTCCATCCTACCTTCTAACCCTCTGGGCTTATTGTTCCCTACCAGTGGTTTGCGCTCTGTCTGTCAGTCTGTCTGTCACACTTTTCTGGATCCTGCGATAACTTTTTTTTAAATCATGACACTTGAAACATGGATAGGTTACGCACATCATTTCATTTTGTTCCTACGTCAAGAATTCTGGTTGCTATGGCAACAATTATATTTATAAAAAATAATACTGACAATGGTGGAATTTCACCAGTAGGGGACCATATTGCTTGGCAATCTCTTGTTAAAACATGATTTGCAGCTCAACTAAGCATGATGTGCTCATTATGAGCTATTTTGATGACCTAGTGTCTGGCTTGGTGCATCATGTGGTGTCAAGATGTGCTCATTGTGAGCTATTTTGATGACCTAGTGTCTGGCTTGGTGCATCATGTGGTGTCAACGTTATGATAGTTATTGCACTAGAGGACACATTTTTCATCCAAGCTTGACAAAACTTGCTCAGAAGGTTTATCCTTAAAAGATGAAGGCAAAGTTCCAATCTGGGTCAATGTGACAAAACAACTAGGTTACCAACACTTACAAAAACCTTGTTATCACTGTATAAGTCACATTTATTACCACATTTTCAATATTGATTTAACATGGTCAGATTGTTTATCTTGGCAATCCTAGGCTATTTTTAATCTTGCTCATATGCATCCAAAAACTAGGTCACTAGGACAAGTCTAAGAAAAATGATGTTGTTATGTAAATAGCAACATTTATGACTCAATCTTGATTCAATTCGGTCAGAATGTTTTTCTTAGACAATATCAAGGAAGAGTTCAAATCGGCATCATACTCGTGCAAAAATTAGAAGGTCAAATCTAAAAAACTCTTATCAATGAAGGCAACATTAAAATCAATCATGATGAAACTTTGTTTATATGGAAAATACTTAGATCAAGTTGGAATCTGGGTAACATGTAAGGTCACAAGGTCAAAGTTTGACAATTGGTTTTCCTCAATATCAGGTGAGCACTTGACTACCATCATGGCTCTCTGGTTTTATGTCTTCTGATAATAATTAGAATTTATTGGGGAACATATTGATGGGCAAATGAAAAGAATATGCTCCAATTACAATGAAGTAGCATATTACTATTGAATTATTTGAAATTAGCAAAAGATAAGAATATGTAAAAAGATGCGCATATTTTGTACCTGCCGCTTTTTAACAGCAACACGAAGCAGCATCATGAAACAACTGTGATCCTTAGTAATTGAATTCACTTTCTCAATCCCATGTTTATGCCTAATTGACTGTTTTTGCCCATTGTTTATTTGGAATTATCATGAGAAAAAGTTTCCCCAATCACCATTTGACTGTCAGATGCTGATCTCTGTCATGCCAAAATATACTCAGATATGCTGTTATTTTTGGTTGAGAAAGAAACGCTTTACTTTAACTCTCTTTTACACTTCTACGTGCCTTGGGTCTTCTAGGGAATTTCAATAGGTCTTACAGCTAGTTGATCCATTTAAACTTTGTCAGTTTAATTTTTAATTAAACGAATTTTAAAAGAAAAACACTGTTTTAGTAATGTTTGTGTTTTATCCAACAGGTGCCTCCATGTCCCATGACCCCTGGTCAAGTCCCGCCCCAAGCTCCTGGGGAGGTGCAGGCTCGGCCCAGCCAGTGACTGGGTCCCTATTTGACTCCTCCTTCAACACTCACTCATCTAACGGGACATCCCACGCCACTGGCAACAACATAGACGAGGCTTTTGACGTCCTGGGAACACGAATGTCACCTCCAAAGACATCCAGTGGCGGCGGAACGGGTCAGGGTTTAGACATATTTGATCCATTTGCAGGTACCTTGCCATGCCGACTAAAGTATTACGCAATACTTTGCAGCATGGAGTTATGTGTGTGATGGTCATAGAATCTTGGCCAGTCTTGTGTGTGTGTTTCTCTATAGTGCCTAGACCTTGCATATCATTTCTGGCTTTTGAAGTACATAACTCAGTTCTCCACTTGTTCTTTTTATCGCCCCTTTGAAGAAGGCAGCATATAGCAGTCCATCCAGATGTCTGTCGGAAAACTCCTGTCACAGCCATAATTTACCAATATATTGATTTTAAATTAAGTATGATATCATCCTTATTGAAAATCACTAGAGGTGACATGTAGCTTATAACATCCTATCTCTGTATCTCAAAATAATTTAAGGTTACACTTAGAGGTCAAAGATCAAATATTACCATTAAACAGCGTAACAATTCCTGTCACGATCATAACACTGCCATTCATAAATGGATGTCTAAAACAACTTTGCACAAATGTAATGTATTGGTCAATCCGTATTGACCAACGGATTGACTGATGAGAGCGCATATTTTATGAGCAAAACCACTCATAGGCATGCATTACCTATAGTTAAATCATGCAGAGGACTCGTGACGTATATGTGATTGCCACAGAAATCTTGGCCAGTTAATTAGAAGAATGATGAGGGCAACCGGCTGTACTCCTCGTGGAAATTGTGCATTTCATGCCTTATACTGTCAAAACATTTTTTACGACTTGTAAAGCGTTTTGACTAATGAGAGTTGAATTCATTACGCAGCTTTTAATATTTTTGTTGAAATCTCTGATGAGCATAAATGAATTTGTCATCTGAAACCCACTCCAGAATGTTCATGTTAACGCAATTGTAATCCAAAACACCCCTCGAATGTAAATGTCAATGTGAAGTTGACAAATTCTAGCGCTTATTCATATCCTGTTGATTCTTTGTTTCAATAGAAAGGGCGCAAAAATTATGCATCATGTACAACGTTGTGTCATTTGCATGGAAAGCGTGGGTATATTGATAGTTGTGTAAACTCACACACATCATGTCAGGGGATTTACAAATGTTTAGTGGGAGTATTTTATCAAATAGCCATGTTTGCCCAAATTTATTTTATACTTGCGATAAAAAATGTGTTTATGAAATTCTTGAGCACTTTTATAGTCAATTTTAACCAGAGTTTGCTTTTAAAATAAGAATATACAGGTAATGAAAAGAAACTGGAAAAAAATTAAGTATGCACTAATAGAGTCGGATTGATACGGATGTATTGGGGAATCATTTGAGTTAGGATTATACTATCTATATGGAAAAGGTTTTAAACAATAAACAATTTATAAATATATCTTTATCAATAACTTTACAGTTGTTGTTCTTGAGTGTCATAGCGCACCAAATGACGTAATTGGCCTCAAAAAATGTATTTAAAAAGTATGAAGGGGACAGTCTGTTCACCCCATCGGCCCCGGGGTGTCAGAAACTCCTGCGGAAAGCACTGCATTCATATTTCAGTTATAACTTTGTCACATGAACATTGATTTTTTAAATAAATCAATTTTTAACATGTGAAAAGGTGTTGTGCATTAAAAAACTGGGGCGATACACTTACAGGTAAAACACAATCATGGTACAAAATGAGCTTGGTTAATCATGTCATCGCCATAGCATTGAAATATATAGTTTGACTATAATTTATTTGTTTACATTAGTTGTTTTTTTACAAACATTGAAGGTAGTTGCACCTGTGTCCTTTGGCATCATGCTGTGGTGTTTATGGTCATGTTCACGTTTTTACTCAGCTGTATGTTCCTTAACCAATTTTTAGTACTCATACGTAAGTTCTGAAGTTTGTGTTTTTGTTCCCAGTTGTGTTCATTTTATGTTGATAGTGCTTGTTTTTTTATAAAATGAGTGAACACAAATTTCTTTGTCATGTTTCTGAAGTTGTATTGTCTTTTTGAGTTTGATCCAAATATTTTGAGCCATCAAAGGACATGAACATACAGAATGCTTTACAAAAAGTATATTTATTTTGAATTTTGCAATATTAAAATAAGTATTATTTAACTTAAGTATATTATTTTATATTGATGAAGCAGTTTAATTAAGTTATGATATAATATTTAAATATTTAATACAAAATTGTGTTAACAAAACAGATGTCAATTTTCTATATTTGTCTTATTTAAGGAAACCACAAACACATAGCAAGAAAGTATTACCTTTTTAAGCTCTACTATTATATATGAAATATATATAGTTGAGCTATCCTACTCACCCCGGTGTCGGCGTTTCTGTTAGCGTTAGCGTGCAAATGTTAAAAGTTTTCGTACTTCCCCAATTATTTTCATTGCCCCTTGACATATTGCTTTCATATTTTGCATACTTGTTTACCAACATGACCCCAACCTATAAACAAGAGCAGACAACTCTATCAAGCATTTTTAGCTCGACTATTACATATGAAATATATATAGTGGAGCTATCCTACTCACCCTCGCGTTGGCGTGTCCGTTAGCGTGCAAATGTTAAAGTTTTCGTACCACCCCAATTATTTTCATTGTCCCTTGACATATTGCTTTCATATTTTGCATACTTGTTTACCAACATGATCCCAACCTATAAACAAGAACAGACAACTCTATCAAGCATTAAGTCATAATTATAGCCCCTTTCCCACTTAGAATATGCAGCAAATGTTAAAGTTTTCGTACCACCACATTTATTTTCATTGTCCCTTGGCATATTGCTTTCATATTTTGCATACTTGTTAACCAACATCACCCCAACCTATAAACAAGAGCAGAAAACTATCAAGCATTTTGTCATAATTAATGCCCCTTTTATACTTAGAATATGCATATTATTGATAAATCTATGTTAAAGTTTGCGTACTACCCCAAATATATCCTATATCCTTTGACCTATTGCTTTTATATGTTGCATACTTGTTTACCAACTTGACCCCAACCTATAAACAAGAGCAGACCACTATATCAAGCATTTTTACATAATTATGGACCCTTTTACACTTAGATAATTGAACATTTTGCTTAAATTGCCATAACTTATCCTTTTTTTTTAAATATCGTCTAATAAATGACCACACACCCACATTATACCTCCTATCCCCCCCCCCCCCCCCCCCCAAAAAAAAAATTATTTTTATTTTTATCTTTTCCTTTTTTTATTTTTGAAAGATCGTCTAATAAATTATCGAATATGAACAATTTCCCCATGTTGGCTTTCGTTATACTGTCAAGGACTCGAATAGTCGAGCGCGCTGTCCTCTGACAGCTCTTGTTATACTGTATATTTATTTTTATGCCCCCCTTCGAAGAAGAGGGGGTATATTGCTTTGCTCATGTCGGTCGGTCGGTCCGTCCACCAGGTGGTTGTCAGGCGATAACTCAAGAACGCTTGGGACTAGGATCATGAAACTTCATAGGTACATTGATCATGACTCGCAGATGACCGATATTGATTTTGAGGTCACTAGGTCAAAGGTCAAGGTCAGGGTGACCAGAAATAGTAAAATGGTTTTTGAATGATAACTCAAGAACGCATATGCCTAGGATCATGAAACTTCATGGGTAGATTGATCATGACTTGCAGATGACCCCTATTGATTTTGAGGTCACTGGGTCAAAGGTCAAGGTCACGGTGACCCGAAATAGTAAAATGGTTTCCGGATGATAACTCAAGAACGCATACGCCTAGGATCATGAAACTTCATGGGTAGATTGATCATGACTCGCAGGTGACCCCTATTGATTTTGAGGTCACTAGGTCAAAGGTCAAGGTCGCGGTGACCCGAAATAGTAAAATCGTTTTCGGATGATAACTCAAGAACGCATACGCCTAGGATCATGAAACTTCATAGGTAGATTGATCATGACTTGCAGTTTACCCATATTGATTTTGAGGTCACAAGGTCAAAGGTCAAGGTCACGGTGACCCGAAATAGTAAAATGATTTTCGGATGATAACTCAAGAACGCATTTGCCTAGGATCATGACACTTCATAGGTACATTGATCGTGACCCGCAGATGACCCCTATTGATTTTCAGGTCACTAGGTCAAAGGTCAAGGTCACAGTGACAAAAATCGTATTCACACAATGGCTGCCACTACAACGGACAGCCCATATGGGGGGCATGCATGTTTTACAAACAGCCCTTGTTCTATTTATTATAGTACAACCAGTAAATAAATATTATACTTACTACTTACCCTTGGTCCTCATTTTTGTGTAAGGCTTTGAACAATTTTTTATTTAATTAAACCATGTCTGTTCCCCCACCTTAATGTGAATTATTCATGTGTTCCAGCCAAGATTAAGGTAGACCCATGGGACATGTCTGCACTGGAGAGTTCCATGAATGAGCAACCAAAACGTAACAAAACTCCGCAGGAATTTTTGGGCGCAAACTCTGGCCTCGTAAACCTTGATGAGCTAGTGAGACCGGACAATAAAAGTAAAAAAGGTGAGATTGCAATACTCTCACTTCCACTTTTTTCAGTTTAATATTTTATTATCTTACCTGAGCACAAAGTGTTTATGGAGAGCTATTGTGGTAGGTCCCCTCCTGTGTCCAGTATCATGCATTTTCTGTCAACAATTTGTTATAAACCCCATCTCAAGAACCTTTAAGCAGATTTTCATGAGACTTGACTGGAATGATCCTTGGCCAATCCTTTTTTAAATTGTTCCTGTCTGCTGCATAAGAAGGTCTGGAGAACAAAAACATGGATTTAACAAATGAAACTTCAAAAACCGTCTTATTGGAAACCTAAGGCATCAGAGGATTAATATTTGGTAGGTAACATCATCTAGTGGTCCTGTCCTGATTCTTCAAACCTTGCCCTGGGGTAAAAACTTCTGGTGCCCCAGTGGGCCACATGATTTGTATAGACTAGTCTATATTATAAATATCTTTAAAAAATCTCTAAACTATAAAATCGCATGGAACAGGGGTTTAATATTTGGCCTTTAACATGGTGTTGTGGGCCTTTAAAAATCATGCCACTGGGTACAAAACTGGCCACGCCCAAAGGGTCATCTGACTTACATAGGATTGTATAGTAAGTAACTTTAATAATCTTCTTCTCTGAAATCATATAGATTAGGGATCGGTGTGAAACATAATATAGTGGTCCTTCACAGCCTGTTGGATGTATGTCCAGGATGTTAAAACTGGCAAAGCCCCCTGGTTAACCTGATTCATGCATACTTATGTAGTAAATATTAATTTTTTATCTCCTGCCATAGGCGGAGGGATATTATTTTGCCGTTGTCCGTCCGTCTTTCTGTCTGTCTTTCCGTCCGAAGCCATATCTTGGAAAAGCTTTTGCGGATTTCATGAAAACTTTGTATGAGTACTATATATATGAATACGAGGATGATGCACACCAAATGGCGTTGTACACCATCTGTTAATAACGGAGTTATGGCCCTTTGTATCTTGAAAAATTGCTTTTATGAGTCTCAAATATAACACTTTTGTGTCCAGAAGCATAATGGCGGGGATATCAATTCAATGAATTTGCTTGTTTAAATCTAAAACTGCAAGTTCCAGAACTTTGATAAACCCCACTTTAGAACAACCTCAATTTACAGACTACCCTGCACATGCAGTCTCTTACAATGACCTTATCTTGCTGAATTATAATAATGGGACATGCTGAATTTACATAAACATGCACGCTTTATAACATGATATTGTGAGGAATAGCCCGCAGTTGCAAATGAGTTCATTTTTTCCTTTTTAATTTCTACATATCATCATAGATGCTCCTTATAAAAGTACAGAAAGAGAATATTTGAAAATAGAGGCATACAATAACCCTGAAGTGGTATTATTAGCGGGATTTTATCACATGCCATACCCTGTTTCCCATGTAATATAACCATTACGAATATTTTTATCTTACACATGTGTAATATACTTTTAAGCGTTTTCATTGGCTTAGTTTTCGTTCTATTAACCAATCGCCTTTTGTCATTTTGCAGAAATGACTGCAACGTCAAATGGCGTCATGAAATGTAAATGACATTCGGGATTTATCATTACGTTTGCGTAAATATTTATTTAATTTGCTCATTTAAAAGCATGTAATAAAAAAGATCTGACTCCTTTTCATTTCATACCATATTTATTAAACTCGTCCAGGATATTCGTTAGTAAGCTCGCCAAAGGCTCGCTTACTAACAAAATTCCTGAACTCGTTGAATAAAATATGGTATGATAAGACAACTCTTGCCAGATCCTATATATAGTGTTATATTTTCCTCTTTCAGCCAACAACCCCTTTGCGTCACCGCAGTCTACAAACCCGTTTGAGCAGGTGGCACCCCAGCGTGTCCCAATGAGCCAGCTGCAGGCAAACACTTACAATACAGGCTTTACCCAGCCCTCAGCTGCAGGGCTTCTACCCGCACCCTTGGTCCCTCTCTCCATGCAACAGACTTCCCAGCCACACGGATATAACCCTTTCTTGTGAAACTGGCTGGTTTTATTAATCTTCTTTATCTATCCCCGTTGCCATTAGATCAACTTGAACATCCGTTTTATTAAACATAATTTGTAATTGAACTTGCTGACCACATGGCTTTATAAATAGTTTTGTTCATAATGATTATATTACCGGTACTAACATAATAATTTAATGATTGTGGACACGGTGGCTGTTATCAAATTCTCCTTTTGTTGGACAAAAATATTTAGTATAAACAAAGTGAAGCATGAACAAAAATGATAACATATAGAGGGATAGAAATAAACATTTTGGTATTCGATGCCAACTCGCGTTATTTCAATTCTTCTTGTCCCGAGACATGAGTGTCCAGCTCTGAATTCTATTTCTCTATCTTAAGGCATATATGTATGAAAGATCAAAGAAATTATTGGTCTTTACCAGTGAATGTCAGATTTACTGAGTCCTTCACTTGAAAATGCATAGTGTACAAAGTACAGTTTGCAGCTATAAACACCATAAAATAAAAGCCATCTTCTTTATTGCAGATCTATATGTTTACATTCTACATTCATTATTCAATTATTTTGTGGTATCAAAACACTACATATTATTGATTCCTTGACCATAACAACTCAATTTAAGAAAAATTTATCTACTATTCTGTGCTGCATTAAAGAACATAGTTTCAAGGCAGTGTTTACTCAAGCAATGTGTTGTATACATTTAGATATGTCTTCTGAAGTGTTTCTTTCAGCTGTCATTTCTTTTGTGCTAAACATACAGTCATGTTTATTATCACTGTAAATGCATTATTTAATACACAAACTGTCACATCATCCCTTCTCAAGTCATACCTGTTTCTTCACATAGTTTTTGAAGCACTTTGACAACTGATGTATTCCTTTGTACTTAAGTGGCAGATCTTCAGGCTATGGTAGTTGCCAAAGGATTCAGTTTTATAAATATTGTTGATTATTCTCAATTGTCAATTGAAGAGTAAAACAAATTTAAATTTGCTTTAAAAGCATTATGTATTTGGCATAAGCAAAGCAAAAAGTAACTTTTTCTACAGGCTGGCTTGAATCGTATTATAACAAATCTTCAAAAGATGAATTTTATTATCACTTTAGTCATTAATGAAATTTAATGGTTTTAATGTTTTTATGCCCCAGTAGGGTGGCATATAGCAGTTGAACTGTCTGTTAGTCTGTGCGTTGTCCGAAAACTTTAACATTTGCCGTAACTTTTGCAATATTGAAGATAGCTACTTGATATTTGGCATGCATGCGTATCTCATGGAGCTGCACATTTTGAGTGGCCAAAGGTCAAGGTCATCCTTCAATGTCAAAGGTTAAAAAAATCCAAGGGAAAGTAACAAGCTTTAAAGGGAGATAACTTATATTTATCATTTGGCAGGTACAGATCATTTTCACAAGGGAAGTAATATTTTTGAAAGGGATATATCCAAAAAAATAATCAAAGCGGCTCAGTAGGGGGCATTGTGTTCCTGACAAACACATCTCTTGTTAATAACTAAGATTTGTATAAATGTATAACAGCCCTAACTCATTTGATGCTTGTATAATATTTGTCACTTATTTAAACAGTTTCATTTCCTTTTTTGTGTACTTAGTTCTCTTATTTGTTTGTTTTTTGGCAGTTGTTAACTAAGATCAAATTAATGTCTACTGAATAAAGCAACAGATAAAATAATATTTAAAATAAAGATATATGTGTGTTGATAAAAAACTTATGTGATAGCTCTGTTATTTTCGTATTTATACATATGCATTTTTGTGTAAAAGCAAGTGTGAAGTGACACTTAAAACTTTTAAGTGCCCATCTGTTGAATTTTTATTGATTTGAATGACATTTATATATTTTGGCACATTTTGTATTGGCAACAGATTTGTAATGTAAATACCTGGACATATTTATTGACCATTATAGTTACTCTTTCCCAATTAGTCCAGAAGCTTTTAAGCACCTTTTCAAAGAAGGGGACCTTTAGCAGTTGCGCTGCAGTCTGTTTGTGATTGCAAAGTTTCCTATCTCAGCCGAAAAATTTCCATATATTGATGGATTATGAAACTATTTGAAACCATGTAAAATGAGGCTTTTGACACCTGTCTCATACCTCAAAGGTCAATGGCACACTAAGTTGGTCAAATGGCAATTTGGCAGTAAAACAGCTTCAACATTCTATTTGAATGAAAATAATGTAAAACAAATATAAACCATCATGAGATGATGTGTGGCATTTAACAACTGTCTCCATACGTAGATAGTCAATATCAGCTTGAAATTACTGTCTCAGCCATAACTTTGTCATTCATTAATGGATTTTATAACAACTTTGCCCAAATGCAATCCATTTTAAGACAATGTTTTGAGTGTAACACTTGTTTTTCTACTACAAAGGTCAAGGTCACACTTAAGAGTTACAATGTCATATTGGCTGTAAAACGGGATGTTCAGACTGTAACGTGTTCATAGATAATGCTATTTTTTGAAAAAAGTCTTCCCACCTCAGAGGTCTTGGTCATACTAAAAGACAAGTTTGGTCATAAAAGTGCGTGTGGGGCAGTAATAATTATTGTCACTTGTCATGCAACTTAAAACAACTTACCCCAAATGACCACATGAGAAGACATAGTGTCTTAATACCTAATGGTTAAAGTCACACATAATTGTCAAAAATGAAAATTGGCCATTTACATAATCAGAGTTTTAAGACTTAAGTGGAATTTAGGGGCTAAAGTGCCCTAGCAACACTGGTCTTGTCTTAATTGTCCCCTACCGGTTTCACCGGAGGGGACTTATGGTTTGCGCTCTGTCAGTCAGTCAGTCCCACTTTTCTGGATCCTGTGATAACTTTAAAAGTTCTTAATATTTTTTCATGAAACTTGAAACATGGATGGATGGCAATATGGACATTATGCACGTCATTTCATTTTGTTCCTACGTCAAAAATTCTGGTTGCTATGGCAACAAATAGACTAGAATTACTGCTGAAAATGGTGGTTTTTTGGATCCTGCGATAACTTTAAAGTTCTTTATATTTTTTCATGAAACTTGAAACATGGATGGATGGCAATATGGACATGATGTACGTCATTTCATTTTGTTCCTACGTCAAAAATTCTGGTTGCTATGGCAACAACAAAAATTCTGACAGTTTTGGAATTTCTGACAATGGTGGAGCCGGTAGGGGACTATATTGCTTGGCTTGTTTTATTTTATTTTTTTTTTAATTTTCAAGCAAAATATATTATTTAAATATTATAAAACATAAGCATAATAAAGTTCTTTAGATTTTTACTTGGTGATAAGTAGATCTGAAATTTATGAACAATAGATGTTGATTGTTAATACAAATAATTAATAATAAATAACTTTAATATTATTTTTATGTACACTTCATTTAAACAAAATATTCTTTATTTAAATTTCAGAGGTTGTCCTTATCAATAAAAAATGTATAGTTCTGCTATACATGAATAATTTTATTTATAACTCTTGACAAAAGGAGCACACTTAAATTCATACTTATATTTATACATGTATTGTGATGCTATTATTAAAATTATTGATTATTTTTGTGTATGAGTCATTATTATCGCTTTGATTGTTGACATGTGTGCATTTTTCTGCTGACTTGTATATCATTTTGAATATTTAAAAAAACAAAAACACTGGCAATATATATATTTATTTATTTAAAGAGCAAAATATTTTTCATGAAAGAATACAAACACCTTTGATTACATTTTGTGTGTGTAAATATCCATATAGGTAATGCAAATATAGGTGTGATATTAATAAGCAAGGTCTGTTTAATATTATAATGGAGGAGTTGAACAATTTTTAGCTTCTTTAAGCCTAAAGCTAAGAATGTAGTAAGAATGAATCAGAGTGCATATTATACAGGGTTTATAGTCTAATGGCTTTCATAATAGTTATCAGTGACAGTACCATTGCATCACTTTGTCATAATTTGCATACATATATATAATGCCCACAGTAAAGTATGTCCCGTCTCAATGTCTTGTAAATTGTTGCTATTGAACTCTGTTTGTTTTAAAAGATCTGTCTTCATGTATATGCCGGTAATTTGGAAAGTAGATTGTACCTTCAGATTTGTATCAAAAGAATACTTAAATAAACATGTAAACTATGAGTCTGTTTACTGCAACTTTATCTGTTTAAAAAACTCCTCAATTATTCTGGGGTCTTTGTCAGTCAGTTAACAACTTAACTTCTGCTCATACAGCTTTTGTAAGATCTTCCCTGTTTCTTTTCTTGTTAAAAATCAATTATTGACTGAAACATTCCTATCTGAGTTGAGGGTACTGTATGCACCTGTTAAAGTGGTCTTTGAATGCTTCATTTAATATCAGTAGTCTTGAAGAAAAACAGCTGGGTTCCACCTTTGTTGCATATGAATTTAATATATTTTATTCATGTTAAAGCTGAACATATAAAAACTTGTAAAAGAATGCTAAGCATATATATAAGTATTGTGAAATTTGTGAAACACTATTGGGTGTTAGGGTATTTATTGAAATTATAATCCAGAACTTATATAAACCATCATAACATAATTAATGGATTTTCAAGAAAACTGATTCTCAATAAAAATATATATGTCCCAGTACTCCTGCCTCAACAGATTTGTAGAATCACGAAAATCAAGGCAAATTTCAAGATTGAATTTAGAATTTTAGCTGCAATTTCAAGCTCTATTTCTTACTCAATTATATCATTGTTTATGTGGTCTTTGCTGTCGGGTAGGGCTGGAGTATCTATATGATATTTAACTCCGTAAGCCCAGTATGGTGACTTGCAACCTAGCTCTCGTTCGCCATAAAAAGGATTGGCAACATCTTCCTTGGGAGACGATGTCCCCAGTTTGGATTAAAACGGTTATTAATATGCCTGTGATACCACATGTATGCATATGTGTAAATATTATCAACATCAAACAGATGCTTGAGGTCAGGTGTAATTTCAAAACCCTCTGTTACATTTGTTTTCTCACGTTGATGCCCGCTTGAATCCTATAAACATGATTTTATGATCTCGCACAGTACAGTTGAAAACGAGTGATCTATGAAAGTTTCAGTTTTAATTACAGCTTTAATAAAAAAATATGAGGATGATATATCATAGATTTCTAAAATATGTGTCTCTGCAGCAACATTTAGCTTTTTAACCCTTTCCCACTCTGAAACAAAGTGAAAATGGCTATGTGCAAGGGACTACAAGTGCGTCAAAATACGTATGTAAGTGGTAAAGGGTTAATTAAATGTCTGCATAAAGCTTGTGTATTTCTCTATGGAATGCAATAAATCAATTAATAATATTAATGTGATAACAAAATCTCTAGTCTGAAGTAACTTCTGTGATTGGAAAAAATATTTAATTTTGAAATATAAAAATCTCAAACATATGTCGACTATTAATATTATCTTGAAGATTTTGTGTGGATGCAGACTAACTTTTTAATGGGAAGAGCATAATTGCATGCGCCTAAATCTTAATTATTTAGTTTTGTTGAAGTATAATTTAAAGTTCATATGAAAATACATTTCCGCAAACCAATTTTGTGATGTTAATAGAAATACCGTAATTATTTCTTTATTATTACTTATGATGTTAGTATTATTTTAAAGGTAATATACAAATCTATATAACAGTCGGAAATACACTTTGTGATTTTAGCTGAAATAGTTAAGAGATATTCTGTAGCGCATCTTTGTAAGATCCAGGGACCTATTTAAACAAATTTGTTTGTATAGGTCCCTGAAAGATCTCAGACCAAAGCAGACTTTGCCTTAAATATTTTTTAATTATATCCGTGTCTACAACCAGATTGAGTGAATCAATGTCTTAACCATATAGCAAGGACAAGTGGTGTTTTCCAGGCGCTAACTAAGCCTCACCCCGATGTATAAGCGACGAATATATTGTTTACCAGGAAATCAAATTGATCGCTCCCCTCGTCGTTTGAACATAATTGCATTTTGTAACGGTCGTTGGCTGGAGCAGACACGGGTCGATGATAACTTTGTTGATATGAACACAAGCAATTGTTGCTTAATTTTCAAACATGTTTTGCTTTGTATTCGTCGAGGAGTAAACATGTTATTATTTCAAACATTATAAATAGACCAAATAGCAGATAACTTTATTAAAATGACAAATCTAGCTTTCATTTATTGATGTTCATCGAAAACTGCCTTAATCATATAAGGTTACTTTTAAAGGAGACAAAAGCACTTAGTATCCATGAACATTGAAGCAATGACTTGTCGAGTGTTTTATTGTTGATCATTATTTACGCCACTTATGAATTTTTATTTTATGCCTTTCGGTGGTTTATAGAGAAATATATGTGAAATAAAACTGGTATTTCACTGTTTTAAACAGTGAAAAATAACAGTGAAAAATAACGATATTTTTCACTGTTTTACTGTGAAATGACGTCATTTTTTCGACGAAATGACGTCATAAATCCAGCGAAATTATCTAGTTAAACTCTTTTACAATGTAAATAAGCGGTGCAAAAAGCATAAAATAAAAAGAACATTTGTTGGATTCAATGGAATATCGATTTTAATTCACTCGTGATCATAAAAAATACATATTTTCACTCGTGGCTGCGCCACTCGTGAAAATATTATTTTATATGATCACTCGTGAAATAAAATCGATATTCTATCGAATCCAACAAATATCCTCTTTATTACACATACCTTTATGTCAGAAAATACATGACATGTTTGCATGCTAGAAAATGCAAATGAATTGATAATTTTACAATCTGTTCAGTGTAAAGTACACAATGTTCCAGTCTTAAATAATCAATTTACAATACGTCAAACAATACAGTTAAATACAATAATTAATTTTAATTGTGTTATTTTTTTTATAAATACGTGCTTTCTAATAATTTGTATGAATACCGGTGCAAAAATATTACAACTATTAGCATATAATATAAAAGTATTGTAGTTATAGACGAAACTACAACGAACACACGATAACAAATCTGAAGCGAATTCTAAGAAAAACAAGGCAAATAATAATTAACAAAACACTTTCAAAACGTGATATTGCATAAACAGGGCGCAGAATAAACGGGATCAGGCCCGTAGCCAGAGTTTTGAAAAGGGGGGGGGGGAATTTTCCCATCAACGATTGTTATTGAGCAACGAAGTGGCGAAGCGGTAGGTGGGAGAGGGGTTGTCCCCTTCCTGCAATCGGGGGTTTGGTCAAGAAAATTTTGAAAATTAAAATTAAAATCCTGCATTTTTGTGGCTTTTTATCTGAATTCAGAGACTGAGGTTATAGAGCATTTTTATGTGAAAATTCACATTAATTGCCTATACTCAGTGGCTGATCGAAATGAATATGATTTAACACACATGTATTTCCCACTGCCGTTTTTCAATAACCACCTTTTATGATCAGTCACGAAAGCATTACTTAATGCCCGAAGTTAGTATGCGCGCACACACTTTGTTTACATATGCAGCAACCCAATGATAGAATATAAAATCAACAATAAGAACTGTATACAATATCATTATTTATTGGAATCTTGATAACATTGGTGAATTTTACCATTCCAAAATTCTACCATTCCTAAATCAAGCAAATTAAAAGGAAAAATTTGACTTTTTTTTCAAAACAACTGTTTGTCTGCTACTATGGCCTAGCATTGCTCTAAACGTGCTAATATTGTTTTGTACAACAAACACTGACTAATAAAACTGGGTCTTCTCTAATCTGCATCAATACTAAACAGAAATAAGAATGTTATAACTGGTTACTTGTATTTTTAAATCATTTTTAATAAATAAGTGATCATTTAACAAACGAATTTCAGAATACAACAATTTAGGCTTCATAAAGACCCTTTAACCACAAACTACCGGTCCTATCATCCCAAAGCCCTTATAAATGTATAACAGGACGTTGATGAAAAAAATGGACTTATTTGCCCGTATGTTCAAGATCCGTCACAGTTAATGAACATTTAACGTTAACGTCCACCTGATCATATATGTTATAACGTTTTAAATTCATTATAACAACTGTTTCAGAGTATGGCATATTTCCTAGTGTCTAGTTTGACATAATTAAAACATTGTGGGCATTTCTGTATGTGGAGCAGAACAGATTTCATAAGGTATTGGTAAACTACAAAAAAGCTACATTGCTTTGTAGAAATGATTTGTTTTCTTGCCATACAACAACAAAAAATTATCCCGTCTTGAGCATGGCTGATATTTTTTGTCTGAAAACCCTTAAAGGTGATCCGAAATAGGTTGTACGGGGATATAACAAAAAGGCAACGCAGTCTGTCGACAATGCTGTGTACAGTCGTTAATTGTTATAAATCGTGGTATAATGCAAAATTATTAACCAGTGACTCATTAATCTTCGGCAATAGTCGACGGGTGTCTTTTGATTTCCGTCATTTTCGGAAGCTGGCATAACATTCCGTTAATAATAATCTAAAATGTTCTCTCTTTCCTGTCGGTAGCATATTGAATTCAAAATTATTGTAACGCTTAAATACGAAGACTCACTGGATTCTGGGAAAAGATAAATACTCGTTTTTGCGTCGAATAAAGATGGGTGCATCTTATACTTCAAATATTTTGTTTACTCGTCAAAAATATTGGGTGCGAACGCACCCAACGCTCCCCCTATCGAGTGGTCTAGGTGGGAGGCTTTTTACTCCAGGAATCCAGGGGTCAGTGGTTCGAGCCCTGTTGAGGGTTACTTTTTTTCTTTTTTTTAAATTGTATTCTTGTTGTTTTTTTACTGGATATTTATAGTTCAAATGTTTAAATTTATCAATATAAGCATTTAAAGCATTTAATGACGAGCTTCAATACATGCCAAACTCCGTTGCACGGCCCCTTTAACATGTTTCTTATTAATGTAGTATAGTGTGGAGTAACATATTGAAAATTCATTTTACTAGGATGAAGAATGTCGTTGTACAGGGAGTTTACATTGTTGGAATGCATCATCGCCGTGAACTCGAGGTCGATGTCATCCACTATTGCGGTCAGGAGCATGACAATCCTTATGACAAAAACGCTATTGCTGTGTTTAGTGACACAGAAATGAGGCACAAAGTCGGCTACCTTCGAAGGGAGGATGCAGTCCGTTTAAAAATGTGTATCGACATATAACAGGCAAATGCTATCTTAAAGCAAAACTAGCTGCGTCCAAATTCAATCAACTCAACAGGGACCTATGCAAATATGCAATATTGGTTTCAAGTGTGACGACGAGCATGTCGCCGATGTCCGCAAGTGTCTTAACGGCTACAGTTTGAAAGTGTTTTAACAATGTGATCTCCCGATGCATTGAAAGCCTGTTCTGACGGGATTTTATTGTATAAATGAGTGGCTTTTCAAAGAAGCTGTGTTTGATGGATGTTCGTAAAATCAATTATGCACATTTTTTTTTCCTCAACTATTAAATGTTGCATCGATAAAATAACTCATTCAAACGTTTCGGCTCCAGCCTTTTTCAGAATATTATTTACGGACAGATTTGCTTGCTCGCTTAAAGAATCTAAATAACAGGAATCGTTCCTTTTACTTCATGTTATTAAGATTCTCAAAGGAAACACAATTTTTCAATAAATTACTGAAAAACAAACATATCTAACTGAAGTCTCGGACATCGTGATCCGCGATCAAATTTTACGCCGATGCTTTAAGCCCAGGTTTCTCATAGAGCGAATCATTTTCATACGCTTATTAATTGATGTAAATATTGTATCGTGTTCTTGCCTACTTGGCCCTTTGATATTTCTTGTAAAGTTGATCTGTAGTCCTTAACGATAAACGGATATACTTTTAATTATTCACATTCCCCTTATTAAGATATGACAAAGTGGAACAATGAAGCGATGGCTATGGCGGTGAAAGACGTGGAGAATGGCGTTTCCGTTAGGAAGGCGGCTGAAAAGTACAGTGTGCCTAAATCTACCCTCTCCGACCGGCTGACAGGAAGAGTTGAGGCGGGAAAATCGTGGGGGAATGAGAGCCAGTTATGCATGGAGGACAAAAAACAGCTCATTGGAATTGCGACAGAGAGAGCCGAGATGGGCACGAGATGGGCATTGGCTTCACGAAAAGTACGTTTTTAAGGTTCGTGGGCGTATTCGCGAAAGAAAAAGGAAAGCCCTTCCGCAAGGAGACTCCTTCGGATATGTGGTGGCGCCGTTTAAAGCTGCGCCACAAAAGCTTT